>NC_089589.1:123954517-124254517 GCF_019320115.1 Miscanthus floridulus | reverse complement strand
CCAATCCAAGTGGTCTCACATCAAAATCCCTTCAGAATCAATAGGAATCATCGAAACAAGTCAGCATCCAGAATCTACTAGGGTGCTACAACACCGTCTTTTAGTCCGATGGACCGTGTATCATGTTTGGGCCCATTAGGGGGCACGTCCAGGGGTCTTGCATGATCCTAGAGTCTTCATAAACAGTCGTCACCCCTCCATTAGGGTTTGGATTTTGCTTAGATTAACCTGTCAAGAACAGTTTCGCCGGTCATCGGTTTGTGAGACCCCAACTTCATGATATTAATCATTCATCTGCAATTTGGTTGCTTTCTTTCTTGTTCTTGCTTGTGTTTTTCGTTGCGCAAGCAAAGATTAGCCTTCTTGGTAAGGTCAACCGGATATGTGTCTCGGTTGATAACCAGAGGAGTTATGGTGCTAAGATTGTAGGGTTCGATCTTTCGATCTGAAGTTAGATCGGTGTGTCATTGTTCTCCACAATGATAGTTACATGTACCTGATAGAAGATCGGGACCCGTTCCCATTAAGTGGTATCAGAGCTAAGGTATACCATCAGGTTCACATTTCTCCCCTAGTTTTGAGTGTTTTGCATTCGTCCCATAGTCGATGATGAGGACATCACTCCTTCAGATGTACTCGTTGATCCTCCAACCGTCATGCATGGTCCAATAACCCGGGCTCAAATGCGTCAACTCAATTTAGAGGTGAGCTCGTTCTTAAACGATCCTTTTCATACTTTTGAGAATAGACTATTACCTAATGATGTTATCTTGCTTAGGAACATTAGAGAGGGTCATGAGGGACTTAGAGGAAGAGGTGGAGGCATTGATGACCAGTAAGGACGTTCAACAAAAACCGGAGGCCCAGTCCAACATGATTTCGAGTCTGCCTCGGCCTCTAGGACCAGTCTGCCTTAAACTGGTCACCCAAGACGCATCCAGACTCTGTTTTCGATGATCCACATATGGTTGGAAATCTAATTTGATAAGGAAGCCAATTCAAGTGGTCTCACATCAAAAGCCCTTTAGAATCAACGGAAATCATCAAAACAAGGTAGCATCTATAATATGCCAGTGTGCTGCGACACCGTCATTTGGTCCGATGGACCGTGTATCGTGTTTGGGCCTATTAGGGGGCGCAGGGGTCTTACATGACCCTAGAGTCTTCATAAACAGCCGTAACCCCTCCATTAGGGGTTGGGTTTTGCTTAGATTAATCTGTTAAGAACAGTTTCATCGTTCATCGGTTTGTGAGACCCCAACTTCATGATATTAATCATTCATCGTCAATTTGGTTGCTTTCTTTTTTGTTCTTGCTTGTGTTCTTTGTTGCGCAAGCAAGGATTAGTCTTCTTGGCGAGATCAACCGGATACGTGTCTCGGTTGATAACTAGAGGAGTTGTGGTGCTAAGATTGCAGGGTTTGATCTTTCGATCTGAAGCCGGATTGGTGTGTCTCCGCCACAACGATAGTTACCTGTACCTGACGGAAGATCGGGATCTCTATTCCCATTATAGGGGGAGCATCTGAATGTGCATTTCATATATTTGCTTATATGGCACAAGTTTTAAATTTCAATATCCATGCTTGTGTGGTGTATGCTAGTTGTAGGTTTGAATGATGAAGTAAAAAAACTAGCATGCATAGGTTAAGAAACTAGACTTATATTCATGGAAACTAGACCCTTGCTTCTAATGTTGATCTCATGGGATATTCTAGTTTTTATGTATGTCTAGTTACTAATGGTGCTAAGGATGGTATATTGGTGCACTCCGATTGGTATCGCGCTTCAAAGGTCCATCTTTTATACCTTAGCATCATTTGGTAGACATTGTCTCCTATATTTCCTATCTAAGCATATGTCCAAGCTACAATTCAAACTCTTAGCACTTTTGTAGGGGGAGCAATTTCTACCATATGGAATTCATGAAACTTGTCTATATCCTTTTACACATGGTAAATATGCTTGGGCAAGCAACATGGATTCAATTAGATTTCAATTTATATCTTTATGTAAGGGTTGTCATCAATTACCAAAAAGGGAAAGATTAAAAACTCTAGTTTGGTTTTGGTGAATTGATGAAACCCTAAGTGCTAACCTAGTTTATCAAAGTGATTATTAGATAGGTGGCATATTCCAAGTGGTGAAACAAATGAAGATCATGACATGATGATGGTAATGCCATGGTGATGATCAAGTGCTTGGACTTTGAAAAGAAGAAAGAGAAAAACAAAAAGCTTAAGGCAAAGGTGAAAATTGATAGGAATTTTTCGGTTTAGTGATCGAGACACTTAGCGAGTGTGATCACATTTAGGATCGATAGCCATACTATTAAGAGGAGTGAAACTCGTATTGAAATGCAGTTATCATAGTGCCACTAGATGCTCTAACTCATTGCATATGCATTTAGGATCTAGTGGAAAGCTAACATCCTTGAAAATATTTGTGAAAATATGCTAACACACGTGCACAAGGTGACACACTTGGTGGTTGGCACACTTGAGCAAGGGTGGAGAAGTTAGTGAAGTAAAGGAGGTGTTTTTCACTGCGAAACAGTGACCAGACGCTGGCCATGTGGTGACCGGACTCGGTGGAGCAGCGTACGGTCAATTATAAAATTAGTGGTGTGCTCAGGCTACTCTTGGCCTGAGACCGGACGCAGGCGATCGGACTCTGTCTGAACACTATTCATTGTCCGATCCTACTGATGTGGCAGCGCACAGAGAAGAGGGTGCGTGATCGGACGCTGGGTGAGTCCGGTCGGGCGTGACCTGACGCGCCAGGTCACGAAAAAACGTCTATGGAACCTTACTAGAAACGACCGGACTCCAGTGATGGAGCGTCCGGTCACTTTGAGCAGCGCGTCCGGTCGCAACTTTAACACGTGGCGCGAAGCAAACTAGCCGTTAAGTATCAGGCGCTCAGCATTTGAAGCTGATGACACATGGCGATCATCAGGCGACCAGACGCAGGGGTCCAGCGTCCGATCAACCTGACCGACGCATTCGGTCGCCTCGAGTTGGGGCTGCAGTGATAGCCTAACGGCTCTATTTCGTTGGAGGCTCTATTTAAAGGCATGTGGCCGGCTCTAGCTCTCTCTCTCTTGGCCATTTGCATTGACATAGCAACCTTGTGAGCTTAGCCAAAGCCCTCCCACTCATCTCCATTATTGATTCATCATCTTTGTGAGATTGGGAGAGAATCCAAGTGCATTGCTTGAGTGATTGCATCTAGAGGCACTTGGTGTTCGTGTTTCGCTGTGTGATTCAGTTATTACTCTTGGTGATTGTCACCACCTAGACGTCTTGGAGCAACGAGGATCATCGAGCAGAGGTTGGTGATTATCTCCAGCTCCAATCATGGTGATTGTGAGGGGTCTTGTGCCTTCCCTGGCGGAGTGTCAAAAGATAACTCTAGTGGATTGCTCGTGTCATTGAGTTACCTCACTTGTGGATAGTTTCTTGCGGTGTCCAATTGTGTGGACGAGGTTCGTGCAACACCTCTTAGACGCCGAATCACCAAGTGTTGGTCGACACAACGGGGACTAGCGTGCCGGCAAGCACGTGAATCTCGGAAGAAAAATTGGTTGTCTCTTGCCTTTTTTAGTATTCTTCCGGTGATTGAATTGGTATTCATCTTGTGATTGGTTCACTCCTCTACGCGGCGGTATAATCACCTTACTTACTCATTTACATTCCCGCAAACTAGTTGTAGCAAGCTCTTTAGTGTAGCTAGAATTGGGAGCTTGCTTTGTTGCTTAAGTTCATCTAGTGGAGCTCTTTATTGTAGCAAGTGTGAGAGCTCTCAGTGAGTAGCGACTTAGTAAATTATGTGTCTAGTAATCATTGTAACTAGAATTGTTGGATATGTAGCTTGCAACCCTTGTAGAGCTAGAGCAAATTTGTATTTCGCTATTTGTCATACTAATCAAATTGCTCTAGTTAGTTTGTAGATTTTTAAATAGACTATTCAACCCCCTCTAGCCATATTAGGACCTTTCAGTCGGCAAGGTTACGGCCATGACAAAACTCACGCGCAAACACAGTTGACATGATCACATTTTGGTGTTTTCAGCTTGGCACTGTTTTCATACTCCGCTACTTTGCTTAAGTAAGCAATTACAAGGAAACAAATCATGCCCTTTGGTCAAGCTGACACAGGCAAAATCATGCAGTGATCATGCGCCTAATTGACTACTATCCTAATACACCAATAATTAATCTTGCACACAGGGATTACACTCAGCAATGACTGCCATGGTGGGTTCTTGACTTCTTGTAGACACTTCTTTCAAGGGAGAGGATGAACAAGAGGGGATCTAGCCAACCAACAGGGAGCTCTAGAGGTAGCCACCGTTGGCGCCACCCCCGTTGACTCCAAACCCTAACCCACAGCCAGTGCCGGGTCTCCCTGGTGGAGTGCAGATGGATAGATCCCACAGACGAAGGTACGCTCGTGGGTCAACCCGTGTTACCCAATGACTCATCAAGTTCTAGCTCTTTTGACCCATTTCAAATTTAAGGACTACTCGCATGGCCCAATGGCCTTACCTCTTGTGGGTTAGGCCAATGACCCAATGGGTCGACCCAGCCCATTCCCATCTTGAACAGCACAGAAGATATAGCCATGGAGCCATCAAATTCTTTCAACTTCAAAGCGCATCAGTGAAAATCCACGGGCCCTCCATAATCCTCTTCCAGTCCCCCCAAACAGAATGGCTAAATGATAAACATGTTTTTTCCCCAATTGGGCAGAATGTCACCACTTGCGCCGTGATCCATGCTGCGCATTGTGCAGATCAGCGAACTCTCGCTGAAGTCCCTCCTTGATAATAGCTTTGTTGCTGCCATCCACTCGCCCTCGCCCCAAAACATTCTATAAAAAAAGAAGAGAAAACTTTCTTATCCCTTTCGCTCGCTCTCCTCTCCACCACATCGCCTTGCGGCTGCCACTCTGTCCGTACCGTCCCGAATGCGGATGCCACTCTACCTCGCTGTTGCCGCGTGCCCCATCCAGTGTTGCTCGCTCGCTCTCCCCATTGCGAGAGCTTCTCGCCCCCTCCCATCGTGTGCGCTGTCTGCCCGGCCGAGCCAAGACCGGTGCTGGTGACGGTGGTGCGCGCGCGGGTGCTAGTGTGCCCACCCGGCCGAGCCAAGCCTGCTGCTACTAGTGGCAGTGGTGCTCGTGCTCCGCCGCTCGCTGCCGGCTCCGACCCTGGCGGCTGGAATCGACCAGCCCCAGCCTTCTCCTCCCCTATGTTTTGTTTCAGAGTTTTAGATATATGTTGCAATTGTTCTATTTTGATGTTGCAAAAGTATATCGAGGGATGCTGCATATATTGCATATGTTGTAAGCGTTTATTCAAAATGTTTCATCTGGATGTTGCATATGTTTCATACATATGTTGCAACAGCATGTTCCAAAATGTTTCAGCTGTTTCAATCTTATGTTACAGCATGTGGTTCTATGTTGCAAGTTGCAAGTGTTATTTTTTTTAATGTTTCATGTGTTCTACACACATGTTGCAAGTATATGTTCTAAGTGTTTTTATTTGTTTTCATACATATGTTGCATTCAAATTTTTTGTCATGTTGTAAGTGTTTTATGTTGTTTGGACATTAGCCGGGGATAGGAGGACGATGCGCGCGGCACGCCAGGGGGCTACAGATGGGGTGCTGGGGTGGGCGGACGGGTGCTCCAATCGGGGGCACGCCGAGTCTCAGCTCTCGAGTGTTGCTCGCGCGGAGAGGAGCGGGTCTAGAGAATAACAAGTAGACGCAGATATAGAAGATGGAGTGCGCGCGTGGGGCGAGACTATGGCAGATTGGGACAGTCTGCGCTGGAGGGACGGACGTGTGGGCACTGGCCACGCCGATACTCTAAACACGTTCTTCGTTCGCTCGGCCGGGCATCCAAGGCCAAGCTGGTTCGACAGAGGAAAGCGTAATGCTATGTTTACGTAAACTCCACGTGGGACACGGTATCCGAATTGGTCTGCAAACGAGTTGAATCGTGCTGTACGCCCTGTACTGCTAACGAAGCGACTCTCCGGAGAAACCACATGGCCGCCGCCGGCGACGGCGGCGAGTCCCCCTGCCGGGACGCGCTCCGCGAGGCCTTCGGTGACTCGTCGGGCAGCGACTCCGATGCACCGGCCGTTGTCAGCCCCGGAGCGGGCCGCGGGCACTGGAGGTGGGAGGCGGTGGCTGGGGTCAGGGGCCTGTGGCTCTGCGCTGCCTTCCTCTCCGGCGATGAGCAGGCGCGCCTCCTCAATGCGATCCAGCGAGGTGAGCCCTCGGTTGCCGGGACCTCCTGTAGCCTTCTTCTCCTTCTTGTGAGCAAAAAGGGGATATTTTTTTTAGCTTCGTGTTCCGTTTAATTTAGTTTCAGTCATAAATGTTGAAAGAACATTACTTATTCGTTAATGGTCGATCCATCTCTCTTTGTGATGATTAAAATCACCGGGTCTGCTTAGACAGCTGCGGCCAGCGGTGCAATTACTAATGTTAGCAATAGGTACCTTAATCCCCTTTTTTCCTCTGACTGTGTATTACTAGTTCTTATTATAAAATTATCTAGCTATATGTAACTATATTAAATTGTAATTTGAAATAAGTCTTTTGTTCTCGAACCATTACTATACTTATCTCTGGATTGGTTAACTTTTACATGTCCCAGTTGAGGAGTAGCAAAACTTCCTAGTACCTATGCAGAAGAAACTCTGCACTAGTTTCTTATTGCTCAACAACAGAAATAACCATAGCTCATTGCTTATCGTAAGTCTGATGGCTTGGTTTTTGCAGAAGGATGGTTTGTTGATGCAAACAACCAAGTAAGTTTTCCCCCCTCATCTTTTCAGTATCTGCCTAATGTTCGTCAGTGGTAGGATTTTCAGTAGTTGATACAAATGTCTCAGTAGTGCCATAAAGACTGCCTAATTTGTACATAAGGCTTCCTAATGTAGTTCGAACTATACAAAGAATTTCCATCCTTGTCTTTTGTTTTTAATGTTTAAGTTCTTCTTGCTCCGTTTTCTTTTTAGGCAATGAGATTTGGCATCTCCCTTCATGGGCTGTCGAACTTTCTGCACTTATCCGTGAAGCTATCTGTGTTGGTGACGCCAGTGTTGGTCTTGATGCAGAGGCGACAAACGGGGATGAAGATGCATGTCCTCTGCCATCAGATTTGTTGTGGCGGGAGCCATTTTTCGATCAGATGATTGCAAACAGATACAAGCCAGGTGAGGTGCGGAACTCTCTCGTGTTCACAAGAAAACGTATCGTTCAGAAAAGGGGTGCATTCTTTTTGCGCTCTTAATATTATTGTTCTGCTGTTGAATCTAGGGTATCTGTGCTCATGTTGACCTGGTGCGCTTTGATGATGGAATTGCAATAGTCTCTCTCGAGTCAGCTTGTGTGATGCACTTCAGTCAAGCAGCACCAACAAGGGGAAGCGTGTCCTCTGACACCCTGAAGCAAGGGGACGGTGAATCTACAAAGGTCCCCGTTTTGCTGAACCCAGGCTCCCTTGTTCTCATGTCCGGTGATGCAAGGTATCTCTGGAAGCATGAGATCGACCGCAAACCAGGCAGACAGCTTTGGGATGGCAGGGAACTTGAGCAGCACAGAAGAACTTCCGTTACACTGAGAAAACTCCTTCCTTCTACAGACTAAACTGGTCATGACAGTGAACAATTTGCTAGATGTTTGTGGTTCCAAGCCACTTTTGCAGTTACAGAGCAGTCATTTTTTGTGGTGAGCTATATCATGGAAAATTGTAATATGCTGTTGCTAAAGACAGTCATCATTGGATGAGAGGAGTATTGTTGATTGCCTCAAGCTCGATATTATTGGCAGAAGGCAGTAGCATTGTCCATGCATCGTGTAAGCTCTATTCTCCTTTTCGAAATTAAGCAACCTTACAGAGTTACAGTTGGGTTTTTGCTGCAACAATGTCACTGGAAGCGATCATGGTATGTAAATGCACCTCAAAGCAACATAAAAGTATTTCATGAACACATTGTCTGATAGACAAGGCTCACACTCCCTAACAAGCATTCCACATAACAGGCATGTTGGGAGAGTGGTCGATCACAACTCACATGCCAGAAGTAGTCCAACTAATACAAGTCCTAAATTGAAAATGAACAAACACGTGATCCTTTTGTTTCAGGAGAAAAATGAAGTTCACACGTCTTCCTTCCAGGTGCCAAACCAGGGAGAATGAGCACATCACTTGGTTGGTTCAGGTGAGAAATATCAAACTCTTGATGAATGAGCATCATGCTGCACACTGGCGAACCTGGGCAATGCCCCCCACCCACCCCCACCCACCCCCCACCCCCCTGCCTGGTCCTTCCTCACATGGATTTATGTCCTTCAGAGTCTGGATGTCATAAGTTTTTCTCCCAGTGCAAACACTAGAATGCAGATTATGTATTGAATGAGGCCAGTGCTTGCAGCAACACTGCTGCAGCATATGACAGACAGCAACACGAACTGAAACCAACTACTAATTAGCCCCCCCTTGATTTACATGCACGCTCCGCCACTGCTGCGTGTGCCAACCAGGGACAGACACATGAAGATATATCCATATTAGAACAGCCACAATATTTGGCAGACCAAACAGAAGCAGGTATTGAGTTCTATCCCCAGCTTCAATGTGCCTAACAGGAAATCTGGGTGATGGACGCAGGCGGGCATCAATGGCATGAAAACCATGAATTTTTAAAGCAGCATCGTATATAGTTCTATACTAGCAAGAACTAGTCAAACAACAACAAAATTCCGGTATCTTATGCCTTGGACCACAATCTTTTTTTTGACATTATAACATATTTAAGGGCCTGTTTAGATGGCTAGGGCTAGTATAAGGTTAGCCAATTGGCTAACAGCTAGTTAGATGTTTGGACAAGCCCCTGTTGGATGGGCTAGGGCTAATTTTTGCTATTTTTAGCTAGCTAACAATTAGCTCTTGGTGTCTAAACAGGCCCTAAACATTGCTGATACAAGGGCAGAAGAGCTTGTGGCACCTTGCCGGTACAAGAAAACACGCAGTACAGAGAGTTCTTTGGATGGCGAAGAGGAACCATGGCTTCAACCGTGGCAGTGCTTGATGCGGGAGCAGGAGCGGCTGTAGGGGTTAGCCTGGGCGCCGGGCCGGCAGTTGTAGTAGCTGGCACCGCGGCGCGAGCACGGCACGCTGTCGCGCTGTTGGTGATGTACCCGCCGCCGGACCCGTTCAGAATCGGCCGACATGGTGGAAGCCCCTGCTCCCTTGCCGAGGCCCCGTACCTCATCGCTCGCCGGGCACATGCCCACGGACCCGCGGCACCCAGCGGCAGCGCGGTCAGCCGGGAGGAGCGTGAACGGAGGGAGCTCCCCACCACCGTCAGGCAAGGGGACGGCGGCAGTGGCAGCGAGGAGGAAGGCGATGATGACGACGAGGGGCTTGGCAGCAGCCATGGCGGCGGGTGGACGTGGTGCTCGGCGAAATGCCGGTGGTGAATGGGGGTGGACGGACAAGGCGAGGCTCAGCGTGTTATGAGAGCTTGTCTCTGCAAGGGCTATTATGGGGCTGTTTGGTTGGTAACCCCAAAGGACCTGTCAAAATTTGGCTATGTCTAAATTTGGCTATGCCAGAGCTGGAGGCATGCCAAAACAGGAATAGTAAGTGTTTTGTTCATGGCCAAGCCGCAGTTTGGCTATGCTAAAATTTAAGAGCAAAAGTATGTGTCTAGATTGGAGCCATGCGAAAACTCTAGGGGAATTCTTTATGTGCCATTAAAAAAGATCGCAATGCCCTGTGTGTTCAGCGTCACTGCTCCAATTTTTTTTGTGCCCTCCATGCCACTGCCATCAGTTTAGGCTCTAACGCCATCAAACTACAGGTGTGAAAAGTCGAAAATACCCTTATGTCTAAATATGTCATTAATTTTTTTGAGTATTTTAATGACTTCAAATGAAAAAACTCAAAACTAGAAAGTTGTATATCTCGTCGAGATCTATAATTTTCATATAAAAATTATCTTCATTTAATTCCGCGAAAAAAAAAGATATGATTTTTCTAAGATATATTAATCATATCAAATCATTTTTTTGTGAAATTAAATGAAGATAATTTTTATATGAAAATTATAGATCTCGATGAGATCTCGACGAGATCTACAAATTTCTAATTTTGAGTTTTTTCATTTGAAGTCGTTAAGATGGTTAAAAAATTTAATGACATATTTAGACGTAAGGGTATTTTTGACTTTTCACACCTGCAGTTTGATGGCGTTAGAGCCTAAACTGACGGCAGTGGCATGGAGGGCACAAAAAAGTTAGAGCAGTGGCGCTGAAGACCACTGATCTTTTCCAGAGGCACACATAGCATTGCTATCTTTTTTAATGGGACATAAGGGATTCCCCCAAAACTCTATGTATGATATGGCATGTGGGATTCATATGTCAGTCAATTGTTTTTTGGTTGAAATGTAGCTAACTGAGATTTTTTTTTTGTAGATTTAATTGCAAGCAATAATTTGGTGAAAACGGTTTGTAAATCTGATGCATAGTTTAAGACATATCTTGATTTAATTTAAAGAAGTCCACTCTCAAAATCTCGAACCGCATGCAACCACTCATGGGCTGCCGCATCAGCTACCTATAAGTGTAGATGGGCAATGCCAAATTTTCAGGGCACGCCAAACCCTGGTCATAGACCAAATGGTGTCCAATTTTTGCCTACCGGCCAAATTTTGTTCAGGCCCCTAGGGCCTAAACTAAACACGCCCTAAGTCATCTCACGTGTCAGCTAGTATAACTACTAGCAGTATATTGTTGTTGTTCATCTCAAAAGCATAATAAAAGTATGATGTTGTTGCTCATCTCAAAATGTAAGAAATTTTGGTAGTAACAAAATCTAGGTTGTCAACTTGCAATCCAAGCTCAACTCCTCAAAGCGAGTCTGTCTATATTGCAAGCTGAACTGAATTTTTGTTATGAATGCCTAAAACAAAGTCTTTTTGATAACTGTGAAAACAATTTTGTAAATTTGTTAGCCAGAATGTGCAACGTTTTTCATTAAGACACAGGGATGGGGAAAGGGAGAACTGGTAGTCTACTTAACTTAGCACATGGCTATAGCTGTCTTCATAAATGGATATTTGCAAAAAAAAAAAAAAAAAAAAAAAAAAAAATCTTAAAGAATTATACATTGTGAACAAAAGAATTTCACAGAACATCGTACCTAAAATGCATTAAACTGTGAATACTGGAGCAGTTGAATTGTACATATCATGTATATTTTCTAATACTCAAAAGTATGCTGCCGTCAAGGACCATGTGGTGTGTTCTATGGCATTAGTCATGAACTCATGACCATGTGGACTACAGAAAAATTTCCTATGTGGAGTTCATTTTTGTCAGTCTCTTCATGTACAACTATCAATCATCTTCATCGTTTTTTTTTTGTCTGATAACCTGATCTCCACGCCGAATTGCCTGAATCATACGTTCACTGCGCCCACAGAACTGGCCATTTCCTCCAAGAGCTCCTGCTGCTCCATTGTAGCACAAGACTGTAGATGTTTAAATAACAAATGAGATTGTTATAGAGATGGACTCATGTTATTACATCATCTCTGCTGTAATAGTTGCACGTTGCCACATTTGCATTGTTCTTTTTTTGTCAAGTAATATACCTGAACAGCCGATTCGATGTCTCCTAAAAGGAAGCCGGTCAGTTCAAAGTTCATCTTTAATCGATGGTCTGTCACTCTGTTATCCTGTTGTGAGCAAAAGACCTCAAATTGTATAAATATTGGAGGCGATTTATAAAGAATAAGAAGAGCTCCTTCCCAAAAATAACAGAGAAAGAAAAGACAAGTTTCTAGGTGATAGGATGTCCTGCTACCTTGTAATTGTATGTCCTTATCTTCTCAGATCGAGCACCAGTACCAACCTTCAGTTGAACAGGTATTAGTAACATTGAACAGAGAGGATGACAAAATCTTTCATAAGGGCTAACTCTATTTCCTACACAAACTGAAGGCACTAGCTTTTGTTGTCTTGTCATTGTTTAAATTTTTGTGAATTCCAACTGGATATTATACTGTTCACGTAAATGTCTACTACTCTGCTACTCTGTATCCAATTTGAGCATTTATCATCTATAAGACAGTTTTCTGTTGCTTTCAGTTGGACACAAAGTTATGACCTTTGGAAGATACGATCCTTAAAAAGAATTGACAACATACCTGCAATTTCCTCTGGTTTCTTATTGCCTCTTGTTGCTCCCTTAATTTTATCTCGTAACTGTAAAGTTTATGGTAGATATATATAAGGAATGGAAAAAGATTACATAAAGATGACCATGTATTATACTAAGTACAAATAATTTGGAAAAAATAGATTCACTCTACTTTGCATAAGAGATTTCTAAAACCAGAATTTACACTGTAATTATGGTCCTATCATCAAAGAACATGTTTAGAAACAAAATAACTGAGGTGATAGAAAAAATAGAGAGAAACGTAATTCATAGTTTGGAAAGCAATACATAGCTATAACAACTTACAGTTTTGCTCTCAACAATTGAAATGCCCGCTCTTTGTTCTGTAGCTGTGATCTCTCTTCAGTACAGAATATCCTTATTCCTGTAGGCTTGTGAATAAGATCAACAGCCGTCTCCACCTTGTTAACATTCTGCCCTGGATTGATTGAAATGTTAGAAGATGCTCAGTTATAAGGGAGCAACACAGAAAACCCAGTATTCTAGTACAGATAACACAATATGCAAGTGATATTACCTCCAGCTCCACCAGATCTTGCTGTTTTAAGCTCAATATCTTTTGGATCAATAACCACATCAACTTCATCAGCCTACTATGCCATTGAAACAATATTAGGCATCTCTGAAGAAGAGGGAATTCATGTCATAAAACTTCACACAAATATCAAAATGGCCCACCTCTGGCATAATAGCTACAGTTGCTGTTGACGTATGAACACGACCCATAGTCTCTGTCAGGGGAACACGCTGAACACGGTGTACGCCTGATTCAAACTTCAATTTACTATAGACTTGTTTCCCCTTGACTTCCATTACATATGTCTTGTATCCACCCATTTCTGCCTGAAAGAGTCTGCTTGTGAGCAGTGATTTTCTTAAATCTTAATCAATAGTCAGGTTAAGGTTGCAAGTACATACTTCTGAGCAAGAAACTGGCTTAAACTTCCAATTGTTGCGCTCACAGTATTTCTGATACATGCGTACCTACAGAAAGCCATTGGCATATTTAGTTGTGGATTATGTGAGTAAAATTGCAAATATGATGCACTAGTATATCAGAAGTATAGCTGCTATACGAATAGAAAAATGAACTAAGAAGAGCTTATATTCCAAAAAAAAACGTAATCCTACTTGCACTTTCATTATTTATTCTAGATTATTGTCCATATAAACTGGACCTGCGAGGGTATGACCACCCCCAGGCATTGCATTAAGAAGAAGACCTTTTCACGCAGGCCCAGAAAACCACCAAACCCCTGCCCCACCCTTACACAGCGGCACCGTCGCCCTGTGAGACCGGGCCGGTCCTTAGACCTGTGCTTTGGCGTGGGACAGACGAGGGGATTTTTTAACCCCAGCCTGAAATTCGCTCCCACGGGGAGTCGAACCCAGGACCTGAGGAGTGCCGCCGGGACGCTCTAACCAGTTGGACTAGAGGCCCAATGGCATTGTCCATATAAACGGTCTGTGTGTCAAGCTTAGTACTCTATTATTTGAACAAAATGAAAGACAACTGTATCACATTTGCTAAATTGCACTCAATTGGAATAAAATCATCATCTACCTACAAGGTCACCAGCCCAAATTCCAGCTTCGTCACCGCCAGCACCTGCTCTTACTGCAAAATTGAAGAAATACAGTTCTCAGTTTCAAAACAAGAAGGGAAAAATACTTTTTTGAAAAAAAAAAAAAACAAGAAGATGTTGAACACTCATGGGACAGCCATATAACTTAGTTGAAATGTACAACTGAGAAATGGAGAGAAGTACCTTCAAGTAAGATGTTGCGTGAATCTAGAGGATCACTGGGAAGCAGTAGTAACTAACATGAGGAAATAAGAGTGGATGAGAGGCACATCAAAATGTGTAATGTATACTTTCTCCAACAAAATACAGAAACTGGCATTGTAGAATGCATAAAGTTAAACATAATGTCCAGAATTTATGTAGCTATTGTGCAGAGTGTTATGTCCTATTCACCTTCAATTTTTCTTCAAGCTCTGCAAGCTGGTTAGATAGAGCCTCCAGCTCAGAAGCTATCATCTCTGACATATCAGGGTCATCTTCGTTCTCTTTTTCCAGAGCTATGATGTTGCAAAGTTAAAAAAGCTATAGTGAGAGTCTATTATTTTCTCACGGGCACCAGAAATACTGAGGCATACCAACCTTTTGTCTCTTCAAGTTGCCTCTCACAATCCTTGAATTGCTTGTATGTAGTCACGACCTAAATATTGTTGACAGAAAAAAAAAAAAGGTGATGCGTCATTTGATAAAATTAGCAGCTCAAATTCTGGTATAATTGAGTAGATAGTAGACACCAACATTAAATACCATAGTGAGTAAGCCAAATACCTGATCCAGTTCAGAAACAGACTGCGCAAGTTTTTGGTATTCGCTTGGATCTGAGACAATGTCAGGATCTGCCAACCTAACCTGATGCATACACTCAAGCATTAGACTGATGACCGTTTGGATGAGATCAAAACTGAAACTTTTCCATATCATTGTTACAGCATTGCAGTTTATATTGCCTACATACGTGTTACTTTTTCTTTTCCTTGACACAAATGAGAAGTTGAGAATTGATTTAGTACAGCATTGAAGCCAGACCTAAGTTAAGCCTGATTGGTTCTAAAATTAATTTCATACAATACATTTTTCACTCAAGCAACTTCAGAGCAATAATAACAATGGCGATATAAGCCTATTGGTAAACCTAATAATATAGAAGAAAAAGAAGGAACCAAAGGTGAACACAGAACAGGTAGCCATACCGACATTTCTTTCCAGGCCTTCTCCGCAGAATCCAGCTTGGCAATCAGATAGGGCTCCTGCACAGAGCACACAAAATGAACAATCATGAGGCTATGATATGAACAATGGATTCGTTCCTAGTGCGAAAACTAGGATTTTCAGCTACTAAAGCACACAATGTTCAGTTCAGCTTCACCGTGAACAAAAATTCAGGGTAAGTGACAACAAGCCATTTCATAAATTAATTGGACCCCCCAAATGGGAAATGGCTCAGAACCACTATAGTAGGTGACAACATGCGCTCTCTATCTCCAAGAAATGGCCGGTGCATCAGGAAATGGAGATGACCGCCGAAAAGGAAGGGTTTTTTTTTCCTTACCGCCATACAGACCACGGACGAGGACGGCCGTCTGCGGCGCCTGCCGTGGAAGAGAGGAAGGCCGGAGAGAAGCGTGCCCCGAGGGCCGGGGACGGCGCGTGGAGGCGCCCCGAAGAGGCCGGCGAGGAAGGCCTCCATCTTTGTTCAGGCGATGAAGCGGGCGCGGAGCACGAGAGGTGGGGATGAGAAACACCAACCGGGGGGAAGGGGGGCAACCGGAGGAGAGCACGGCGAGGGCGTGCGCACAGTGGGAGCGCGACGGGGAGGGAGGTCGGGAAGGAGGCACTGTGTACACGGGACGGCAGGCTGGGAGGGGCGCGGGAAGAAGATAAGGTACGTGAAGAGAAAAGAAAAACTAAGACGATGACACGTGGGGCCGACTCAAGGCAGGTGGGCCCATAGATGAGAAGGCAGAAGAAATACTTAAAATATACATCCGAAACACTTGCAAAAACACGCGAAAAACACTTAAAACATATGTGTAAAACATATAAAATATCCAAATAAACACACTTGTAAGATACATCTAGAAAAAACAGATGAAACATTAGGAACAAAAACTTGCATCATACGTGTACAACCATTGCAACATCCCGATCTATTTTTGCAACATTCGTATCTAACACTTGCAACATACCTCAGAAAAATATCTGAAACACTTGAAACATACGCTTGCAACATGTACTTTCAGCGCAACATCTATTTGCTGCTTGGGAGAATGGAGGCTCGTCAACGTGTGTAGTTCACCGGAGGTAGCAACTCGGGGCGAGGATGAAAGGTCATAATGGCTAGAGGGGGATGAATAGCCTAATAAAAATTTCTATAACAACACTTAACAAAATGGTTAGACAATTATGAGACGAAGCAAGTGTTGCACTAGCTTACTCAAAATACAAGCCACCTACCACAATTCTAGTTTAGATGGTATCTATTCACACAAAAGCTATGTTAGTGTGCTCTCAAAGGCTAACTAAAGAGCCACACTAACCAAGCAAGTAAGCTCTCACAACTGGCTACACTAAAGAGCTTGATAACTAGTTTGCGGTAATATAAAGAGAGTGATCAAGAAGGTTATACCGTCGTATAGATAAAGGAACCAATCAATCACAAGGATGAATAACAATAAAGATCAATCACCTCGGAATCAATGATGAACACAATGATTTTTTTTCCGAGGTTCACTTGCTTGCCGGCAAGCTAGTCCTCGTTATGGTGATTCACTCACTTGGAGGTTCACGCGCTAATTGGCTTCACACGCTAAACCCTTAATAGGGTGCCGCACAACCAACACAAGATGAGAATCACACAAGCCACGAGCAATCCACTAGAGTACCTTTTAGCTCTCCGCTGGGAAAAGGTCAAGAACCCCTCACAGTCACCACGATCGGAGCCGGAGACAATCACCAACCTCCGCTCGACGATTCTCGCTGCTCCAAGCCATCTAGGTGGTGGCAACCACCAAGAGTAACAAGCGAAATCCGCAGCGAAACACGAACACCAAGTGCCTCTAGATGCAATTACTCAAGCAATGCACTTGGATTCACTCCTAATCTCACAAAGATGATGAATCAATACTGGAGATGAGTGGGAGGGCTTTGGCTAAGCTCACAAGGTTGCTATGTTAATGAAAATGGTCAAAGGTATGAGCTTCAACCGGCCATGGGACTTAAATAGAAGCCCCCACGAAATAAAGCCGTTGTACCTCTTCACTGGGCACAACACGGGGTGACCGGACGCTCCGGTCCGATCAACCGGACGCTGGCCCTCAGCGTCCGGTCACGTGATACACACCACGTGTCCCCTGCTTCAAATACTGTTCGTCAGATTTCAACGGTCATCTGTTGACCGGACGCAGCACATAAAGTGACCGGACGCTCAGCCTTCAGCGTCCGGTCGTTTCCAGTAAGGTTCTAGAAACGGATTTCTTTGACTGGACGCGTCCGGTCATGCTTGACCGGACCCTGCAAGCATCCGGTCACTCAGTGACTTTTCCCTGTGCTGTCCGACAACAGGACCGGACCCTAGACCTCAGCGTCCGGTCAGTCCAAGACCCAGCGTCCGGTCGTTTGACCGACACCAGCGTCTTCGCTGCCACACTTGACCGGACGCGCCGGTCCCTCTGAGACCAGCGTCCGGTCACTCAGTGACCAGCAAGACTAACTCTTTTTCACCTCTAACTTCTTCACCTTTACTCAAATGTGCCAACCACCAAGTGTATCACCTTGTGCACATGTGTTAGCATATTTTCACAAATATTTTCCAGGGTGTTAGCATTCCAATAGATCCTAAATGCATATGCAATGAGTTAGAGCATCTAGTGGCACTTTGATAACCGCATTTCGATATGAGTTTTACCCCTCTTAATAGTATGGCTATCAAACCTAAATGTGATCACACTCTCTAAGTGTCTTGATCACCAAAACAAAATAGCTCATATGGTTTATACCTTTGCCTTGAGCTTTTTATTTTTCTCTTTCTTCTTTCCAAGTCCAAGCACTTGATCATCATCATGTCATCATCATTATCATACTATGATCTTCATTTGCTTCACCACTTGGAATGTGCTACCTATCTCATGATCACTTGATAAACTAGGTTAGCACTTAGGATTCCATCAATTCACCAAAACCAAATTAGAGCTTTCAGAGGAGTGTAGAAGATGGCACCCACATCGAGTTCAAGGAGGCGACAGACGGATTTCGAAAGAAGGGCGTTCGGCGGTCTGAGGCGCGAGGGAGCAAGCGTGGGCGCCACGAAAGGTGGGTGGGGACGGTGCGATGCCGAGTCAGAGCAGCGAGGAGGCGGTGGGGGCACGACTGCGCTTGAGGCTGGCGGGGCTGCAGGCGATGGCGCGGCGCTACGCGGGATGGGAAAGGAAGAGTAGATAGAAAAGAGGAGTTGAGCTAGCGTCGTGGCCCACCAACAAACGGATAGATGCCTGCTTACCAGCATTACCCAAACTAAAAATACTTTTCATTTTTGACAATGTTTTATGAGGCGCTTCTCCATTGATTTTTTTTTTATTTTAGAACTCACGAGGACATATTCAGCCTGTTCTCTGGTTGATTTCTGGGCTGATAAGCCTGGCTTGTGCTAGCTTGTTGTGAAAGAAAAATACTGTACCATAGTTGATAAACCCTTACTGAAACCAAACAAGCAAACAGGCTTATTGGCTTCTCATCAACAAATTTTGAGGTAGAGAGAGCGAGTACACAGACCGGCTCACATATCAAAGGGAACTACACGTCTGCACGAAGACAATGGTCAGGTCTTCAATGAAATCTTGAACTGAGCAACAACTCAGAACTTGTGGATGAACACATCTTGCATGGACCAAAACTCGTTGTACACAATTACGTCTCAATGGCGAAATACGTTTGTATCTAATATTACAAATCACAATGGCTCTGGCACCTATTACAGTACAACATTGAATCTACAACAGATTGCTCAAAAACTGTACACTCCTGCACTCTACAGATTCTGAGGCTTTCGTGGTGTAGGTGATCTCCCTTCCATCGTCTGCAAGCGTTGCTTCAGATGGAAGACTTCAACCTGGCAGAGCAATGTCAGCATGCCAAGTCAGGGCAGTGAATTCAACTACAAACACGATATGAAAAGAAAACAAAAACAGGCAATGGCGCTCTTAATGGTAGTAGGTTTTACCTGAAGTTGAAATGCCCTTGCGCGTTCTCCAGCAAGAACTCCGCGAGTCGAGTGCAATTCCTGATCACGGATGAAACCAAGCGAGTCAATCAGTACGGCAACATCACAGAGAGTATCAGCCGAAAATGGAACATATAGCTAG
Organism: Miscanthus floridulus; assembly: GCF_019320115.1. Lineage (NCBI taxonomy): Eukaryota > Viridiplantae > Streptophyta > Magnoliopsida > Poales > Poaceae > Miscanthus > Miscanthus floridulus. The sequence goes on along the minus strand of NC_089589.1, from coordinate 124,235,298 downwards.
GTGATTCTCTCGCCTTCTGGGTCTCGTCCATGACGGCCTTTAGGAAGGCCACTTCGCGCTCCAGCCGCACGTTGTCGGCGTGGACGGTGTTGGACAGGTTGTTCGACTCCTCCTGCGCCAGTTCTAACCCGGTCGCCTTCTCCTTCAGCACCTCGACCTCCATGTCCTTCTCCGCCAACCTCTTCTCCAGGTCATCCTTGCTGTCGATGACCAGGGAAAGGTTCTTCTCCGCTTCGTCCTTGCTCGCGAGTGCGGCTGAGAGTTGCTCCTCCAGTGCCATGTTCCTCCTGATCAGGGTGGTTATCCTTGTGTCCTGATGATGATTGTTGATGTCTGATGAGCTTCTGCCCAGCCTCCTCGCTTTAGCATAAACATCTGGGGACTGACGCGTGTCGTTGCGTGGTTTTTGGTTTGCGATTGAGGGTAGTTCAGAACAATCGTCGGCGTCCTTGTATCTGTCGTCGTCGATTGGTTTCTGCAGTTTTTGGGCCAGGCTGCAGTCCTCTTCCTGACAAAACTGCCTGCGGAGCGATGAGCTCCCGGGATTTGAATTCTGTAGCAGTGAATCAGGGAGGGATTTCCTCCCGGATGAGTTTTCCGCTGTGGTGGCAAGACTGCTCCTCGCTACGGAGCTAGTAGAGTACAGAGGTGCGCAATTGTTGAGGTGGTCAGCAAGTTCCCTTGAGCTTGGAGGAGAGTCGTCATACAGTAAGGGTTCCACCTCAGGTGCAGATCGCCAACTGAAACAGTGCTCGTTTTGCAGCACCACTAGTACTTCAACCTTCAAAAACACAAAGTAATGTCAATTTATCAATACTGAAATTGATCACAGAAATGTTCCTGGTGTTTCTATTTATAAAATGCGAAAACAAAATAATTAATCCTGAAATAATGTCACAAAAATGAAGCTTCCATTTTGCAATGAAGTTCAGTTCCTTCACCTTGTCAGATGGTTCCTTTTTGTTCCCTCCAAAAGCAACAAGCACAATCTTGTCCCTGTAGTACAATGGAACCATGCTGAAACCCTGCAAAAGTTTTGAGTTCAATTGTGCAGCAACTAGAGAAATGGTTAACACATAAATAAACATAAATCTCATGGATTCTTCCTATGAGGACTCTTTTCTCTGCTATAATGGGCAGCATATTAAAGTTATAGTAATTCAAATGTCCACCATTGAAGTACAATTCCCATGAATAACTATTACAAAGATAGATGTTTGAAAAGTAATTTGAAGCCTTTTATCTATGCATATGCAATAGGTATTACATATTTGGAGGGATCTTATAATATGAACTATGCAGTGCTCAAGATTTTCAGGATGGCATAAATCTTAAATAAAAGAAACTGTATCCACTTTCTAATCATGAGTGCTCGAAAGGTGAATTCATTGCGAGTTGCTAGTCACTTAATATGAAAGGTGAAGTCAAGCAAGAATTATACTTACTTTCTTTGTAGTGATTGAGGAACTAGGAGGCACTACACAAACAGACCATTTGGATTCGAGGACATCGAAGACCCATGTTTCAGGATGCCCTGAGGTATTTTTTTTTCTGTTAGATATTGCCCATCCATAGTAGCAAAATTATAAATTCTTATAAGGAAACATACATACTATTAATAAATGGAACTGAGTCACTAATCTGCCATGATATAGAAACAATGTGAAAGGATGGAGCTTACGTTTTTTCTTGCTTCCACCCCCTGCAATATACCATTTAGTCCCACAAAGAGCTCCACAGCAACCTGCTCGAGGTGATGGATGATGACCATGGGTTTTGACCCTTGACCATACCATCTAACAATATAAGGACATCAAATTTTCAGCAAGCTGTTAACAAGCAAAACCAATAAAGTAGCACAACAGTACTTACTGTTTCAAAGTCTAGAGCATGAATATCATTCAGGGTCTTGGACTTCGACTGACCTCCAAAAATCAATAGAATTCTATCATCATAAAGTGCAGCTACATGATTTGATCTTGGGGAAGGTCCAGCACCCCTAAAACAATGAACTTTGAATTAATAAAAAGAAATATGCATAGTTAAGTAAGATAATGATTCTATCCTTGAGGGGTTTTAGTGCGAGAAACCAGGGATGGCTCAAAATGCATTCAATAGGTAGATAACTGTAACATTTTTTTTGTATTTTAAAGCACAGTGAAAAGTCCAAGAGGAAACGAATTAGCCTCCATGCTTTCTTTTCTTTCCTTAGTAATGACATCACACTATTATTGAGTTCTAGACTAGAATAACTTACTTATAATTCAGAGGAAGCCATGTTAATGACTTCAAATCAAACATATGAAGGTCATGTAGTTTCTTCCCTTTGGCATCTTCACCTCCGAAGAGAATTAAAACAGGACCTGCTCTAATAACCGTATGACCGCTTCGAGACACCTGAGGTTAATAATCAGGGTACAGTCTCCATCATTTACAAAGGTATTTTAAATGGCATTCAGATCAACAGTCAAATATTTACCGGAATGTCACCCTTCGCTTCCATATGTGACCAGAGTTCACTCTCTGTATTGAAGGTCCATACTGCAGTAAAACAAATGATGACTTCCTAATTGCTTATGTTGGAAGTTTTGCAGAGAATCAGATAACAACATGTACTGATGCACTTCAGAAAATTAAATAGTAGAGGCAAACCTGATATCTTGTCAGAAGGCTGATCACTTTTGCCTCCCACAAGAATAACATTCTTTCCCCATGGAACCTAAATATCAAAGAAAAATAGGCTTGATTAATGCTAGGTAAGATGTTCTACAACGTAATGAAAGACAAAGCTAGAATCAGAGAACTTTGTCCCTTATCCCTTGTATTTAAACTTGTATTGCCTCAGCAAGGAGACTATGGAAGTGTAGTACCCTGGCCCATTAGTGTTTCATCTTGGTATCCTAACTGTCTAAATAGGCTCAGGTGAGCTTATAAACCATCGTGCTCCAAACATGGCACCTCTGGGTTAAAAATAAAACTCTTACATGAAGCTAGGACCAAAGCCTAAGAGAGTATTAGGTTGCTATGCACAAGTGGGCTTGCCCCGTGTGGCAGCTGGGCTATATCCGAATTTTGGTTGCAGCGTTACAGAAGGTCGAAAATTGGGGATCGATTTTATCTTTCTGATAAATACAAATTCCAGTAAAATCATAGATGATGGACCTTTGTCAGTAGAGACTTCTAGACCAAGCACACATCAATTAGTAATTAAGTACAAGACTACTGCTGAGAAACAGAAATGAAGAACTAACTAGTCAGAATGGGCACCAAGAACTATACCAGACAATGACCTTTGCATGGCCTCAATTTCAGAGAACCTCCATTTGATGATGGTCGAACTTTAGGAGCAACAGAATCCCAGGTAAGCTTGTCTAAGCTCAATATCTGAAGGATACATAGAAGATGAGAGATCAAGAAGATGTCTCTTTACTAGAATAGCATTCACACCATTACCTTAGTATCATCTAGCAAACACTGACCAGAATCGCCACCAAATACTACCATTTTGCTCCCTACCATGGCTGCTGCATGCTGTTTACACCCAAACCCGAAGAATGAGATGCAGATACTTCAGAATACTGATGAGGAGTACAGACTTGAAATATTTGTTACAAACAGAAAGGAATTTTAATATGGTTACTTACATCAAAACGAGGAACTGGTTTGTCGCCCTCTGTTGACAGCACAGCCCAGTTCTCTGAGCTCTCAAAAGCACGTCCGTTGATATCAAAAGTATCAGATGAGCAGCACCAAGCAAGGTCATCGGGACGACCACTCACTGAGGTAGTCAATGGATCCTCTCCCTGAACAAATCCCATGAGCCAATAAACTTAGAATTCATCGCTACAGCAGAATAAGATAACCAATGTGAAACAACTGAACCAGAAGGCGCACATTGGGGTGACTGAAACGCTTGGTGGTCCGAGAAGGGCTTCGAGAGGCATGGAAATGATCATGTAGATGACCCTTCAACCTGCAGAAGTCATGTGACAATGAATAGATGAGACTTTGAGAGGAAACAGAGCAAATGCAGAGAACGAGGCACTTGACAAGCTTATGGTTATAACTTGAAAGAAATGAATCTAAACAGTAAAGATCAAGCTCACCACAGTAACCAAATTTCAACACTGAGTCATTTGTACTATATAGACACAAGACTGATTTCTAGGTTTTCAGAAAGAATCAAAAGTAGGTTAAATAATCTCCAGAAATTTACAAACAAGTTCAACATCTTTAACAGCTCCTCTGTTCTCAGGCTTTTGGGGCTCAGTGGCTCACTGAAACCAGTCTTATTAACTAGAACACGCCAATGAACACGCCAATGAACAATTTCCCCTTTTTGACATGAAGAGGTGGCAACTTTTTTTTCTCGCATATGAACTCCTAAACCTTGTGCCAACAAAAAAGAAAAACAATATCTACCAATGTTCAATACGACTACTTACTAGGAAAAAAAAAATACAAATCGGAAACGAGCCAAGCAAGGAAGAACTCTGCAAAAAATGGGCTAGGAACTGAAATCATTTAGTAGGTTAAAAAATCTCCAGAAATTTACAAACAAATTCAACATTTTGAACAGCTCCTCTGTTCTCAGGCAGTTGGGGCTCACTGAAACCAGTCTTATTAACTAGAAACTTTTTATGACATGAAAAGGCGCCAACTTTTTTCTCGCATATGAACTCCTAAACCTTGTACCAACCAAAAAAAATTAAAGAAAAACAATATCTGCCAATGTTCAGTGCTACTACTCACTAGGGGGGGGCAAAAAACGGATACGAGCCAAACAACAAAGAACTGCAGAAATCTATGGGCTATAGGAACTGAAATCTGACCTCCCCAGCTTCATCCGGCGCCGAGAGAAACCAAACATCTTCGGCATTGCAGCGTCGCCTCGAGCTCCCAATCACCCCCGTAAAGCGGAAACGGAGAAGAGGCTGAAACCTGAACCCTACCGCCGCAATCTCCTGTGACTCACCTGCAAACACGGAGACGCCAAGAAACGCAACGCAGAAAAAGAAGCCGGGTCAGTGGAGCGGTTGGGATTGGTCTCGAGAAAGAGAAACCATGTCGAAAAAATAAGGGGAGAAAAGGACAAAATCTTCCTTTAAAAAAAAAAGGGTCGCTGTTTACTTGTCAGTAATTTTTTATTATAACAAATTTAATCATCTATTTTTTTTTTCTAAAAAAATCTTAGATACTTCGATGTATATAATACTAATGAAGTATGTTTAATAAAAAATTTTATATATATATATATATAAAAACTTAATGTATCTAAAATTTTTTTACAGAAAAAAACGTACGGTCACAGTTGCTACAGTACAAATTCGATGAAAACGGAGGTAGTATAAATGTAGGGCTCCCAACCATGCGCTTCATAAATATAGGACTTCAAATAATGTCTTCGTAAAAATAACTCTCAAAACGTTGGCTCGTTGATTTCCATAACATTTGGTGTATGAAGACTATTTTCTCATTTAAATACATGTATTTGTTCCTAAAAACGACCCTTTTACCTTCTGTCATTTAGACGGTGATTTAAAAGCCTCCAGCAGTCCAGCGCCTGGCTGTGCCTGGGCTGGCCGCCAGCCGCCAAGGGCAGGCTGACTGTCCGCCGCCGGCTGGCTGGCTGGCCGGCCGCCGCCTTGGCTGGCTTGCCTAGATTAACGTTCCTCACAAATATGCAGCAGGTTTAAAATACTATGATATATGTTTCACAAGTTTCACTCCATCGGGATTCACAAATATCATTGGACACCATAGATGATCGAGTTCTGAACCTGAAATGCAGTCACAGGCAGTTCAGACTTGGTCACCATAAAATGCACAGTTCATATATAACAAAAATTAACCAAAATGACCCGTATGCAATAACAAATCCACGATTTTAACATAAACAAGTTCATCTCAGGAAACCATAAATTTGTTCTAATCAAGTTCCATCGCATATTAATTAAAGCATGAATTTACATGAACAAGGGATCGGACAGATGGAACATCGGGCAGATGAAACGATCAACGATAAGGAAGACCATAAGGGTAAAATGGTCACTTTGGAGAACAAACACATATATTTAGATGAGAAAAGAGTCTTAATACACCAAATGTCATGGAAATCAAGAAGTCAACGTTTCGAGAGTTATTTTTATGAAGACGATGTTTGAAGTCCTATATTTACGAAGCTCGTTGTTTAGAGTCCTAGATCTGTAAATTTCTCCTGCCTTTGGGACTTGGGCAAGAACAGGAAGACATCAAAACAGTCGCAGATACTGAGGGGAAAAAAGGGGACACGGACTTCGGGCCCAGGGAACCATTGCATGGAGCAACAACGAAAACAAATCAAGAAACATGTGAGTTCTCAAAAAAAAAATCAAGAAACATGTGTCATCTCGCCAGGATTGGAGAGCAAAGAAAACAAGCCCAACAAGTTCCTTTTATTTTGTTTCTGCCTCTCTTCTTCCTCTTTTTCTTAGGAAAAAAAAAAGGTTTTTTTGGCTTATCAAGAAGTTCCATTGGCATTGCCAAGAATGACAAGCACATCAAAGTAAGCACAAAAAATACTAACCGTTAATAAGTAAATCGAGCAAAGAGCCGGCCTACTCACTTCTTGGATGAGCAAGAAGAAAGATGAGCAGGAAGAACAAGAGCAGCTCCAGGCAGCCTCCGGCGTGAATGTGATGTGCAGTGCCAGTGAGTGTGAGAGCTCGAGGACGAGGAGTGTGAGCGGCGCAGGACAGTAGCTGAGGAGCGTGGATCGTCCAGTGACATTGACTTCTCCCAGAGCTGCGAGGGAGGGAGTGCCTGGACTCTGAGGGGAAGAAAGCCTCTTGTGTGCCTGCGGGTCCTGCGCGCAGGCGGCGTGAAAAGTTTTTGCCGTTGATGCGTGTGATAGTGATACACTGCTGCAGGCAGGCAGCAGCTGCAACAGCCAACAACCATGGCAAAGGGCCAAAGGTGATTCACTTTACTGTTGGCCATTGGCCTCTCCCCTCTCATGTTTAATGCGTGCATTATCTCAGATGGATCTCCATCTCCTTTTTTTTCGAGGATAAATGGTGCACTGGTGTAGTAGTAGTCACTGGCGGAGCCACCCTAGCGGCGGGGTGGGGCGGCCGCCCCAGCTACCGGCGAGCTCGTCCCAGACCCCTGGACCCCCGCTTCTTCCTTAAACTCAGGTCCCCGGCGGCGAGGAGTCGCAAGCACGAGCAGAGCGACCTGCGCGATGCTGCACGGAGGAAGAAACCGGAAGATGGGCTTTTTTCTTCACATTGTTCAGCCCAATAGAGGTGAGAGGCCCGCCCACCTCGCACACTGCTTCCCTAAGCCCAATTGGCAACCGGTGGATTCGTTCCCCAATTCCCCAATTTGCAGCGACGCACCGACGCCCTAGGCGAGGTCGCGACTCGCGAGGAGTTGGTCGCCGCCCGCCGCCCACTGGCTAACAGGGCACCGCGCCACACAGACGCGGAGTGCCAGAGCGGCCACTCGCCCGCCACCACCCGCCGCTCGACACACCGGCTCGCCACCAGGCCCGCCCGGCGCCGCCCGGCGTCCCCGCCCGCCTCCTAGCGCTGTTGGCTTCTACTGCTCTGCTCCGATGGAGGGAGGAGAGGAGGAGGTCCATCACGAGGAGGGTGAAGGTGTATATGGATTAAGTGATCAAGAACTTTTAGTTTATTCTTCAAATTTGAGGTATGTGAACATACCATTTGTGATTGCAGCGTTTTTGTAATAATTGGGGTGATTGTAGTATGTGAATTTTGTGTGATTGTAGTATGTTAATAAGGTGCGATGTGAATGCGGTGCCTTTTGGTTTCTTTTGTCGTTGCAATTCGCCCCAGCTATAATTTTTTCCTGGCTCCGTCATTGGTAGTAGTAACTGAGAACTTTTTGCTACATAATGCAAAACAAATGGTCCTAAGATATTTCTGACGCTAGAAACACTTCTTAATTGTTACTACTCCACTACTTGTGTTAGCTTTCGGATTTCAGGCGCTAAAGTTTAGTCTAGAAGCACTAAATATAAGTTAATTATAAAACTAATTGCACATGAATAGATTAATTAGCGAGACAAATCTATTAAACCTAATTAATCCATAATTAGTAAATATTTACTGTAGCGTCACATTATCAAATCATGAACTAATTAGACTTAATAGATTCGTCTAGTAAATTAGCCCCTATCTGTATAATTAGTTTTATAATTAACCTGTGTTTAATACTTCTAATTAATATCCAAGATTTGACGTGGGAGAACTAAACTTTTGCCCAAAAAAAAAAACAAACACAACCACGTGTGTGTCTCTCTCTAGGACAGTGTCCACGAGGAGAGAAGATTAGAAAAGGTGCTGAGTAAATCTGGCTGTGTTTAGTTAATTTTTGGAATTTGGCTACGGTAACACTTTTGTTTTTATTTGACAATTAGTGTTTAATCATGAATTAATTAGGCTCAAAACGTTCGTCTCGTAATTTCCAATTAAACTGTGCAATTAGTTTTTTTCGTCTATATTTAATACTCTATATACGTATCGTAAGATTCGATATGATGACTACTGTAACACTTTTAAGAAAACTTTTTAGGAACTAAAGCACTTCCAGACTCGAGATGGCAGATGGGCATCTGTCTGCCGTTCAAAGGCGCCATTATGGTTCCCCTCGAAACACGCGCATGTGGAGCCTCTGCCTGCCCTGATTTCATTGATTTCATTACCAGTCCGTTTGACACAGCTAGGTGGACATCAGCAGCAGCCACTGTGGTCAGTCTGAGACATGAGAAAGCCTGCCTCGGTCACAGCGTTGAGGCTGACACTGTGGGCCCGGCAAGTATAGAAAGTCGCCATCTCAAAGGAGAAAAGTCTGTTAGGCTGTCTTCAACAGCTCATGCAAAGGGCAACCCAAATGCAAAAAAAGGTTGTGCACAGTAGTTTAGCATGCTTCAACAGACGACGCATTCGTGGTACCCATTTTGGGTACGAGCCGAACCAGGACTCATTTTTGCACCTTCTCTCTCCAAGACGCAAATCGCCGGTGCTCCATCACGTTGTCGAGGCGCTGCTCCCTCTCCTTCTCCCGCTCCCGCTCCACCCTCTCACGTGCGCCGGCCGCGGGGGAAGGCCCGTGAGCAGCCGCGGGGCAGGGTCGCTGGGGCTCCCGTGCGCTCGACCGAGTCCAGATCCACCTCCAAGTCACCGCGCCAGCCATCGGCGGCCACCGCCACCTCCAAGTCGCCGCGCCCGCCCCTGCTCGCCGGTCTGCGACGCCGGGGCTGGCCGGGATCTCGCGCCGCGGTGGGGAGGCGCAGGGCGGCGGCGCTGTGCTCCGTGGGCGGTGGGGAGCTCGCAGGCGGGGCGAGGCGGAAGGGGACGGCGCCTTCCCTGCGGCGAGGCGCGGGGAGCGAGCCCACGGCGGCGCGAGGAGGAACAGCGGGAGGGAGGCCGCGAGGAAGAGGACGGCGAGGCGGAGGCGGAGGACGGCAGCGTGAGGAGTGAGCGGAGGACAGCGAGGCGGAGGAGGAAGAGCAGGGGAGGCCGCGGGACGAGATTTGCGTTCTCGTTTTTGGTTCGCTGTTGGAGAGGAGTAAAAATTGGGTGGGGATGCATTCACTGTGTATGACCCAAAGATGTAGTATTTGCCTACTCATTGTTGGAGACAGCCTTATGTCACCTTATATGCCCCCGTATATGTGAAGTATCTCATTTTTTTAATTTTATTTTTATTTTTATTTTATATTACCTTTATTTTAAAATAAGTCTAGTCTTACTCTCTGAGAATCATCGTAAGTCAAAATATCTTAAGTGTGACTAACACAAAGTAAGTAGATTACGAAAATATATTTTACGATATCTATTTTGCATGTAAGTTTAGGTGACCTACATCGTAATGACCATTTCTTTCATTCTGTTTATAAATTATATTGAGTTTCGAGAAGTCTTTTGATATTTTGATCACTAATTCTTTTTCTTAGATACATGTCAATTAGTACAAATCAAAATCTTGCTGAAAGACATGTGAAAGAGAATTTATTAATGTATCTTATATTTAGGATGGAGTGACGAGGGAGTATATCACAAAACTGTTTATTGGTACTAACATTGTCACAACAGCCACTGGTTTAGAGAATAATAACATGTATCTCCATGTCGCACAAGACTACTTTTTGATACACTCAATATAAGATACATTATATTTAAGGATAACGGCCCTATTCGGTTTATCCCATATTCGACTTGTCCAGCTTCTTTTTTCAGCCGGAACAGTATTTTTCTCTCACAACAATTCAGCCGGAACAGTAGTTTCAGCCAAGTTTCAGACCAGCGAACGGGGCGAACGTGGCTTAAATATGTAGTTTTGAGTTACTGTTAGAATACATACAATTTGTATTTAGAAGAATATGTAATTTTCTAATAACATTTGTCTTTTCCCCCTTTCTTATCCATGGTTTACTACTAGGTATTATACAATAATAAATTTTGTATTGTTACCGGGTAGTATCTCACTTGGGCCTTGTTTAGTTGGATGAAATTTAGGAATTTGGCTTTTGTAGCACTTTCGTTTTTATTTGGCAATTAGTATTCAATCATGGACTAATTAGGCTCGAAACGTTCGTCTCGCGATTTTCAATCAAACTGTGCAATTAGTTTTTTTCGTTTACATTTAATGCTCTATGCACGTATCGTAAAATTTAATGTAATAACTACTATAGCATTTTTTGGAAAAACTTTTTAAAACTAAACAACACCTTGGTTTCATGTATGAAAGGATAGATCTGCGAGCATAGCATGCCACTATGGCAGCGAGCAAGTAGCCGACAGCCGCATTAAATCCCGTCGGGCCGCTCACAATGTCAGGAGCTGTACGCCTGTACCATAATCATACTCGCATACAGGATCTTCTGTGCCAGCGTTCAAAATACTCTAGCCACTATGCTTGCCTATGCGTAGCTGGCGCTCCAACAGCACGTCACGTCAGTATTAGCACAAAGGCCGTGGACAACAACCAGCATGGATCAGTTTGGTCTGCTTGGCTTATTCTTTTTGCACTATTGAATTAGCCAAAATCAGGTCTCGTTTAGATTGTGAAAAAATTTCAACCTGATGAATAGTAATACTTTCGTCTTATTTGATAAATATTGTCCAATCGTGGACCAACTAGGCTCAAAAGATTCATCTCGTGATTTCGAACTAAACTGTGCAATTAGTTATTTTTTTACCTACATTTAATACTCCATGCAAGCGGCTAAAAATTGATGTAATGGAGAGAGAGTGAAAAAACTTGGAATTTGAATGGCATCTAAACAAGACCTCAGTCGAACACCCTTCACAGACTGGATCAGTTTGATCACCTACAACTAGTTATTAGTCCACTAATTGGTACTTCCCTCCCCTATGTGTTTTAGGATTTTGAAGATAGATTAGTATTCAGTTTAAATTATCCATGTATTCTTAATATATGCTAATTAAGGAATAAGCGGCTACTTAAAAGAAATACATGAAGGCATGCAAACTACAATCTCAGGCTGATATGTGATGAGGACATGCAACCTTTCGATACGACCATTGATTATAAGGTGAACTCGCACCAAAATGTTTGCATAATGATAAACCTAAGAATTAGTTGCTAACTAATATTGGTAAAAAATGTGCTTAGGAACAGCAGTGATGATGTTGGGATGTGGATGCACCATGCTCAAAGAGTCAAGACCCATCTTGGGATACAAGATCTTCAAAGCACAACATTTGATTCATCGACAGCCCGACAATACTTCATTGGAAAGGTCATAAATTCTTCTCTTGAGTACGGTTGAGGTCAATAAAACTTTATGGAAAGCTTTGTTTGATAAGTTTTCAAATGGACCTGATCCCACCTCAATATCACATCAGAAAGGCCTCCAAATCTGTTGTTTTTGTCGGGTGCTACGACATCGTGTGGGCTTGTTAATCACCCTTGAGACTCTAGCCCAAGTCAGAGCACACCCCAAACGTGTTCAGAGCAGCCAAAGGATGCCCAAAGATATCCTCTCCCTTGACCACCACCTTACGAGGCAAGCAAGGTCGTGCAAGCGAAGTTGGAGGCTCAATCAATGTCAAGTTAAGTCTATCTCGGACTCCAGGAGCAGCCTATAGTAAAATAGACACCTAGGTCGCATACGGACTCCATTTTCGACAGTCCAGCTATGGATAGAAAGATAATTTCATAAGCTAACCAATGGCACCGGTTTCGTGTCAAAATTAGATCGGAGTCAAAAGGAATTGTCGAAACAAGTCTGTATCACCATCTTTTGTGCCATTTAGACCTTGTAACGTGTTGAAACTCCTTAGAGACATGAATAGAGGGCCCTCAGCAACTCCTTAGACTATATAATATAAGTAGTCGTGCCCACGTTAGTATAATCTGTCGATGAAGCCAACATTATACTCCTATTCATGTCCCAAGACAAGATTCACTACTAATTTTTTATCCTATGGCATCGCTTCGCCTTGCATCAAACGCAAATCTGATGCAATAGGTGGCTGCTATTGCATTAATTTTGCAAATATGATGCAATATGTGGTCCTTATTGCATCGAGATGGAATTGGATGCGATAGTAATTCATATCGATGCAATATGTGTGATCTATTGCATCGATTTCGAACAAGAGATGCAATAGGTAAAAATTATTGCATCGGATAAATTTAGTTGCGTTACAATTTATTTTTGATGCAATATGTAGGTGGTATTGCATCGGTTTAGAATATGGGTGCATTTAATAAGTACTATTGCAATGTATTAATAGTGATAAACTTTGATGCAATATGTGATTTTTATCGCATCAGTTTAGCAATGATTCGATGCAATACATGGTCACGTTGCAAGAGGCTAAGACTGTCTCCAACAGGTGACCCATATGGGTACCCAAACTCAAAATGGGTCTTGGATGGTACTGTATCGGTTTCCAACAGGGTACATATATACGAGACTCATTTTGGGTTGCAACTGAGGCACAATCCAAATATGATTATCCTCTCTCCTAAAGACTCATTTGTAGAAAGAGTTCTCTTTTGGGTCCTATTGTTGGAGAAGACTAAAAATAGGTATTAAACCATTTGCCTGCAACGCTATTCAAACTTGATATGGGTCTTGTATTTTGGATAATGTTGTTGGAGATAGTCTAAAACGTATCATTATGCCACAAGTGCCCAGAGGGGGGCATAGACATGTCGCTACCCTAGTGTTCCCTCAGCCGCACGCCTCCCCACGTGCCCCCTCAGCCACGCACCCCAGTGGCGTACCCCAGTGCTACGCCACGCCCGCCCACTATGACTACAAGCCACCGTGCATCTCGCCAAGACGACTAAGATGGCGCGCGATAGCATGCCTTTTTGTAATCATTCCATAATATTCCCATGTTGCAATTTTGTGGAATTGCTAGATGATATTGTTATTATTCATCTACGAATTTCTAAACCATGCATTTGTTTTTTGTTTGCTTTGAATCAATATTGCAACACCTTGATTGTTAGGCATTCCATAACTAATATTATCCAGAACACCATATAGTAAATAAATTACGGTGGATACATGTCATGGACCCAAAAAAATTTAAGTTAAGATATCAGGTCAATCTTCATCAAGTTCCCTAAATATGTTCCAATTTAGTTGGGTGATCCACATTAGAAAAGCTACGTCATCAATGAATACTTAGTTCAACTGGTTGCTCACCATGTCTCTGTGATTGCATAGTTGTTGGCAGGCTCTTTATTTCAAATGAAAAATATGCAACTTCGAGATTGAATTTTTTTTTCTAGCTTTGTAGTGTTCTAATTTTCTCAAAGCAGTTCTCTACCGACGGGATGATCCCTGCCATGATACTATCACCAGCAGCCATCTTGTATTGTTCAAATTTCACCTCATCACACTCCAGTGCAGCTATGCTTCCTAGAAAAAGTGAATGTAGTGATGATAATGAACTCAACCGTGGCAGTTCGGCCATAAAAAAAGAGTGGTCCTTTTCTCAAGTACTACAAATTAGTATTACAGTAGGGCAAAAGAGCTACACATTAATATATGAAGCTGACCATCAAAATTGACATGTAGCAATACTTTAAGTAGGAAAATAACTGACAGAACTATATTTTGAGTTCTAAAGGACAAATGTGGTTACAAAAAGGTGAAAATATATGAGGAAAACAGAATGAATTTGACAAATCTAGTTGTAGCTGTCTCTTATATATAACTTTTGTTGTATTAAATTGGGTGAGGATTACAGGATCCTGTTCACCTCTACCTGCATCTATAAAGACCTCCACTACCATGTACCTATTCTTGAAATGGACCATGGTGACAACACACTTCCTTTACTGTAGAGCTCCTGCGTCCAAATGAAAGACCAGTCAATACTTTTAAGAGATGTAAGAGAACCAAAGCAACATTTTATTGTATTAGTCCCATTTTCTAAGATAAAAAATAATTTGGGGGTGGGGGTTGGGAAGGCAGTAATGTAAAAAGTCAATCATCTAGCAGGTATACCAGAGAGAATAACACTACAAATCAAGGGTAGGGGCTAAAGTGAGAACGAGTGACAGAGGCTGCCAAGTCAAGAAACAATGACCGGTAGTTTTCATCTGTCATCACACAATTCGAAACTAATGTGGGATGTTGAACAACATTGGTAGTGCACGTCCACGTACTGAATATGTGCAAAATAGTTCAGCTAAAGAAAGTAATGGCTATCGTGCACAGAAAAATAACAGAGAAGACTATCATCTGACATGTGAAACAGCTTAAACTTCTAAACTGGAACCAGAGTGCTGCCAAAATTATTTTTCTGAACAATTTCTGAACCAAAACTTCTGAACATATGAAACAAGTTATTCATATATCTTGACCATTTTAGCACCTGTGAAAAGGACTGCACACCCGCTAGGCACTATAATTGCATGTGTACCACATATCTGAGACTATTTTAAGATCAATGCAAACCAGACAAGGCATATATACGATTTCTTTAAATAAGCACAACTCCATGCTTGGATAATAATAAAAACCTCCCAAAAGGATTTGCATCACACTAGTAGAAAACAGACCTTTTGTCTCGGCACCATTTTCGGAGTTACTCCCGGCATTTTTTGAACCCGGGAGTGAAGGAGATTTAATCCCGGCTATACCCTCGAGCCGGGAGTAAAGGTCGCTGCCCAACGCTGCTGGCTCGGCAGGTAAACCTTTAGTTCCGGTTAGAGGCTATAACCGGAACTAAAGATCGACATTTAGTCCCGGCTAGAGCCACTAACCGGGACTAAATGTTTAGTCCCGGCTGGAGGCTTTAGACGGGAATAAATATTGCTCTTTGTTCCTGGTTCTAACCTCTAACCGGAAATAAAGCTTCCGCCAGTAGTTATTAAAAAAACAAATAGTTTTAGTTTATTAGTTTCATTTATATTCTTTTCTTAAGTATACTTTGATTTTTAGAGTCTTTTGTTCAAAAAATAGTTTTAGATTTTAGGGGAAAATTATAATTTTCACACATAAGTTTTTAAGTTTTATTTTACCGTATTTCGACACAAAATTCTAGTGTTTTCAATCTATAATTCACCGTATTTCGTCTCACGCGGCACAAAGAAAAATGTAATAATAAAAATAATTATCAGAAAAACCTAAGATCTTGTGTGGGCCCATATTTTGGGGGTAAATAACTGCCAAAAAAATTTCAAACCATTTCAACATAGGCGGAGTCGACGTGCTTCACAGAGGTATATAGAACCTTTCGTCAAACCCTATCTATACACCTAGGTTCTCTGGGATTCTGAGGTCCATGTGCTTTCCAGTGCCAGATTGGTCTCAAACTTTTTCTCAAGACTGAAAATGCCCTGTGTGAGGCCACCGCCAAGTTTGAGATTTTTCTGAGCTGGTTTGGTGCTTTTTGCACTTTAGTTGAATTTCTGCGCGAATTCACTAATTAATTATACGTTGAACTAAGTCCACCCCCGAAAAGATCCTAAATGGTGCCAAACTTTGCCAAATGGTCTCTTGTGCCCTAGGTGACAAATCTCTGTGGAGGTCGACGCAAAATTCTAGTGTTTTCAATCTATAATTCACCGTATTTCGTCTCACGCGGCACAAAGAAAAATGTAATAATAAAAATAATTATCAGAAAAACCTAAGATCTTGTGTGTGCCCATATTTTGGGGGTAAATGACTGCCAAAAATTTTTTAAGCCATTTCGACATAGAGGGAGTCGATGTGCTTCACAGAGGTATATAGAACCTTTCGTCGAACCCTATCTATACACCTAGGTTCTCTGGGATTCTGAGGTCCATGTGCTTTCCAGTGTTGGATTGGTCTCAAACTTTTTCTCAAGAATGCAAATGCCCTATGTGGGGCCACCGCCAAGTTTGAGATTTTTCTGAGCTGGTTTGGTGCTTTTTGCACTTTAATTGAATTTCTGTGCGAATTCACCGATTAATTATACGTTGAACTGAGTCTACCCCCGAAAAGATCCAGAATGGTGCCAAACTTTGCCAAATGGTCTCTTGTGCCCTAGGTGACAAATCTTCGTGGAGGTCGACGCAAAATTCTAGTGTTTTCAATCTATAATTCATCGTATTTCATCTCACGCGGCACAAAGAAAAATGTAATAATAAAAATAATTATCAGAAAAACCTAAGATCTTGTGTGGGTCCATATTTTGGGGGTAAATGACTGCCAAAAAAATTTCAAGCCATTTTGACATAGGCGGAGTCGACGTGCTTCACAGAGGTATATAGAACCTTTCGTCGAACCATATCTATACACCTAGGTTCTCTGGGATTCTTAGGTCCATATGCTTTCTAGTGTCGGATTAGTCTCAAACTTTTTCTCAAGACTGCAAATGCCATGTGTGAGGCCACCGCCAAGTTTGAGATTTTTCTGAGCTGGTTTGATGCTTTTTGCACTTTAATTGAATTTTCGCGCGAATTCACTGATTAATTATACAATTATTGATGAAGAACTTAAAGATTTACGTTAAAATGATGTGAAAACAAATTTCCTGTCAAAAACCAATAGATTTAATGATTTTAATTAAAGTCTATATTTTTGCATTAACGAAAATAGTGATTATTAGTTGCATTATGTTCAATATTTATAATTAAAAAGACAATAGTTTAGGTTACATATTTTTCTTGTGTGCAGTAAATCAAAATAAATTTTATTACTTTTTTTAAAAAATATTATGCCTAATATTTAATTTACTAAGCAAATAATAAGAATTTAACATTTAAATAAAAAGAAATATATATAATACACTAACCAACCAAAAAACTATCGCGAAGTGAATTTTCCAGCCCCCTTTAGTCCCGGCTTCGATCACGGCCCGGGACAAAAGGTGGGCTGCATTTGGTGGCCCGCCAAAAATTACCTTTAGTCCCGACTGGTGGTTGGAGCCAAGACTAAAGGACCTTTAGTCCCGGCTGGTGGTTGGAGCCAGGACTAAAGGTGACCTTTAGTCCCGGGCAGTGTTAGGAGCCGGGACTAAAGGTCCCTCTCCTATATACGCCAGTTCCCTTCTCTTCCTCCTCTCACTTCTCATCTTCGACTTCATCGTCATCAGCGAGCCACGCCGCCGCCAACCGTCGCCGATTCGGCTCCCCATCACCAGATCATGGATCCCGGCCACCCCGACGCCGACCTCCTCGCCGGAGGAGCCCCCGACACCGCGCCCGTCACCGGAGGAGCCCCCGAGACGACGCCCCATGTGCGCCGCCTCTCGCCGCGGCCCCCACGCCGGCCTACACGTGCCACCGGCCTCCCCACCGACAGCGCCCCCCCCGCAGGCACTCCATGACGTCGGCGCGCTCCTCCCCACCGACGACGCCCCCCCGCGGGCACTCCACGACGTACACACGCCGCCTCTCGCCAGCATATGCACGACGCCCCGTGCGCGCCGCCTCTCACCGCGGCCCACGCCGGCCTCCACGCGCCACCGGCCTCCCCACCGACGGTGGCCCCCCCGCGGGCACACTCCACGTGACGCCCGCGCTCGCCTCCCCGGCCACCGATGCTGGCCGGCCGCCCCGCGCAGGCACCACCGCCCCCGACCATCAATAAGTATATAATTATTTATAAATTTTATTTTTTATATATATGAAATGTATATGGAAGTATATGAAATTATATGTATGAAATGTATAAATTTATGTTATATATAATGTTATATATAATACTAAATTTCATTTTATATGTATGAAATGTATAAATTTACAAGTATAATACTAATTAAATTTCATTTTATATGTATGAAATTATAATAATGGGTTATATATATATGAAATGTATAAATTTATATTTATATATATATGAAATGTGTATGAAATTATATGGCTAAACCCTAAACCACCATATATATGTAATCCATTAAAATTATATATATGACATGTATAATTTTTACTTAGGAAAAAATCTATTGTGGAGTATGAAAAAAATTATATATCTATGAAATGTGTATGAAATGTCTATGAAACCCTAATTGCATAATTATTGTTTTTATAATTGTTTAGGCTCTCTATGGCCGACCCGAGAGACGATGATCTGGAGGCGGAAATGATGGATATTATCAACGCCGGCACTGAACATTGTGCCGATGTTGATAATGACCAGCAGGAAGACGACGGGAGTCAATACTTGAATCTCGATCATATTGTTGAGGAAGTTGTTCATGAAGATAATTCCGGCGAGGTATATATTTCTCAATATCTAGCTCTCATTTATTTATTATGCATACATGTAGCCCACTGGATCGACCTTCGTTTTATAATACTTTTTGTGTTTCTATGCGTACATAGCCGTCTAGATCAACGACGACGATGGGGAACACAAAGAATGTTCGAGGGGCCAAAAAGCCGTTGGAAGGCCGCTACATCATCTCAGAATTCAACGTGGCTACAAGCGAACCACTAGGACAATATGCACAGAAATTCATGTACCACGTGGGTACCTTGTAAGGGACAAGCTCCCGATCAATGCCCATGAATGGAAAAAAATAACAATGCTCCTCATATTAGTTATGTCTCTGATAAGGACAAGGAGCTGATTTGGCAAGATGTTCTTGCACATTTCACGCTCCAAACAGATGATTATCATGAAGACATCACCCACAAAAGGTTGACGAATGAGTTAGGCATTGGACAATGAAGAAGATGGCCACCCAATTCCAATCTTGGAAGAAGCAGCTATACAAATCATACGTCAAGAAGAACAAGACTCCAAATTGGAACGATAAAGGCCCAATCGCGAAGGCAAGGCCCTACTGGGAGGAATTTGTACAGTACAAGACATCAGAAGAGGGTGTAGAACGGGCGAGAAGGAACCAAGAGAATTCCAGAGAAAAGCAATACCACCATAACATGGGATCAGGTGGCTACACGACTTCCATTCCCAAGTGGCAAAAAATGGAAGCAGACCTTATTGCCAAGGGGGTCATACCTGAATCAGCACCGTGGCCTGAACGCACAAAGCGTTGGTTTTTAGGTCATGGGGGAGGATTGGACCTAGTCACCGGGAAGCTCGTCCATGGCACAAAACTCGAAAGAGCAACAGAAAGGTTGATTCAAATTCTAAAAGCTAGAGATAGTGGACTATTCTGGCCTAATAGAGAGAAAGATGAACTGACATATTCCATCAGGACTGCTGAGCATTGTGGACGAACTAGAGGCAAAGGGGCCATTCCGTGGGTGCAAGGTTACCCTGAATGGATCGATTCGTACAGAAGCCGCCAGAGACGGAAGGATGAGGAGGCAGAGAGGATCCGCATCTTGCAGCAATATGTTATTGAGTCACAGGAAGCGGTGCTTGAATCACAAAGGTGAGAAAAAGAAATGCAAGCGAAAATGCAAGAGGAAGTCGCAAGGCAAGTGTAAATACAATTGAGTGCCCACGGGATTACAACAGCTCCGGGAATCAATATTAGCTCCGATCAGTTGAGAAGCAGTTGTGCTTCTACGGAGTTGCCTGATGCCATAAAAGATGCAGAGCTGCGCTTCTCCGTGAATGACATCACTGAACCTTTTACATCACGTGAGCTGCACATTCCAAAAGATAATGGCACAGTGAAGGTGGCTATTGGTGTTGTAAACCCTATCGACTGTACCAAGACACCAAGAATCCATGGGGCAGTAGTACCAGCTGGATATGCTACCGTCTCGGTGGATAAAGCTATTGAAGGTTTTAGCGATGTGCCTCTTGACATTCATGTAGGTGATGGGGAGAAGACCATGGGAGAAGTAGAGAAGTCATTCATTGCATGGCGCAAGCGCTACATCAATATTCCCGGGAAGCCGTTGTCGCACAATAGGTATGGATAAAAGTGAACGAAACAATTTTTTTATTAATTTTATATTGCCTCTTAAATAACAATTGACTCATTGTCTTCTGTACGCACATAGCAGGGCCTCCCCCAACCTAAGTCCAATAGTACAATCACCAGACCAGCATAGTGCTTCGAGCGGCGGTTATGATGGGGTAGAAGACACGGCTGCATCCCCACCATCTCCAAGACGGTCTCCACCGCCACCACCACCACCTCCAAGGCGTTCCCCAACGCCGCCTCGAAGGTCTCCAACGCCTGTTCCCCCACCATCTCCAACACGGTCTCCATCGCCGCCACCACCGCCTCCAAGGCGTTCCCCAATGCCGCCTCGAAGGTCTCCAGCACCTGTTCCCCCACCTCCTCCCATGAACCAGGAAAGACGGCTGCAAACAAATAAGCCATCTGCCCCACCGGCGAAGACGACCAAGAAGGCCCCCGTGAAACCAAGGCCAATTCCATAGAAATTGCCTGGTGAAATGAGTAAAGAGGAGTTACATGATGCGGTTAAAAAAACCGTCGAAGCATTCTTCTCAGGCATAGGGAAGAGGAAGTAGCAGGAGCAGAAGCACTTCCACCTACCTCCAGCTAAACTAAGGTGGATGGTGGAAGCTGAGCAGAAAAAGAGGCGGCAAGCTCATAAGCCCTCACCACCATCAGACTTTGACCGCACTCTTAGCAAGATAATCAAGAAAGCTGCTAAAGTAGGGAAAACTGTTGCACAACTCGGAGAACAAGAATTGCAATCAGTCCCTCCTCTAGTTATTGCTAATGAATATGGTTCAAACATAGATATGCTGGATATGATGGAAATACCTGCTGATAAAGAAGTGGATATGGCGGAACTTGCTAACTTTTATGCTATGAGAGGTATCGACCTTGGCGATTTCCTCTTCGAAAGTGCGCCGGTAGCGGATGAATGACAGAAATATGAGCATGGCAGGAGTCTATGGAATCCTAAGACCATCAATGAACTGGGTACACAATTGTTCAAGCTAAACACCTTGTACCTCGACGCGTGTCATAGGAAAGAGTTCTATATTTCTATCAGAATCAAAGACGACCATTGATTCCGTGGTGATGACGTTATGTACATTGAGTTAGCTGAATTACACCAACTAGTCCACCAGAACTCTCTCGACAAGACTCTCATCAGCTGCTATTGTCTGTAAGTGATTCTTTCTACTAATTAATAATAAGTCACTACGTATGTACATGTCTGTGTTTATTATCCTCACTCTATATATATGATGCAGGTTTGAGATGGGAGAGTGCAAAAAGAGAGGGTGTACTGATATTGGTTTCATTGATCCACATATCGTATTCAAAAACCCTAAACCCCAACCAACATGGAAAGCAGAAACGGAGGCCAATATCAAGATGTTCTTAGAGAAGCAACGTGACAAGAAATGTATACTCTTCCCCTACAACTTCAGGTAAGTGTTCATAATGTCGATGATCGTGTATCCATATATATATGTTCACTGTACCTGTGAGCTAATTAATGAGTGTTAATGGACATGGCAGTGAACACTGGATATTGATGGAACTCGATCTGGAGAAAGGTCTTCTAGGCATCTGGGACTCGATGAGAAAAGAGCAAAAAGAGTTCCAAGAGATGATAGATATTATTCAGAGGTAATTGCAGTCTCACTAGCAAAACTATTCCAGTCTCTCTGCATGCAAATTAATGGTCCAAATATTTTTTTATGTTATTTGGTAGTTGTTGGGAAAATGTCTGTTAGGAACACCATATGAAACGCAAAGTGCCCCTGAAAGTAGTGCTATACAAAGTAAGTACTATATACCTACCTTAGTTCAATTTCCCTATGCTCGGATGATGACAAATCTTTTTCTCGTAAAGTGGGTTCTGCTGTAGCCCCAGGAAACCAATCTCTGTGGATACTATGTTTGCAAGTTCATGAGAGTATGCTAAAAAAGAACTAGTCTAGAGGAAAAAAGGGTAAGTGTACACACATATATATATATTCTCCATACATATATTTATATATATATATATATATATATATATATTCATGATAGATACAATTTATTTATTATTATTCTTGATACATACATACATACATACATACATACATACATACATACATACATACATACATACATACATACATACATACATACATACATACATACATACATACATACATACATATATATATATATATATATATATATATATATATATATATATATATATATATATATATATATACTAATATACTTTTTCTTTATCTCATATCTCAAATTGAAGACTCGTTGGTTGAAGGAAAAAACCCTGAACACACACCATCTCAAAGCAATCCAAGAGACAATAGGTGGATTTCTGAATGATCAGGTCTTAACTCCCGGCGGCGAGTTTTACTATGACCCAAATATGTGATGATGAAAGCCAAATTTCGTATTGATCCAAAGAACATGTGATGATGAAATGTACAATTAATGTAAACTTTACATGTGACGATGAAATGTAATATTATTTTTTAGTTTACTTTTACTTGTATTGCTTGCGTGCATTGATCGAGCGAAAACTTTACAGTATGCGCGCGTATACGTATATTACTTTGCAGCGAATAATGCGTATTCGAAAACCAAATTAAAACAAAAAAGAATCATCAATTGAAATAAGCAGGAAAAGAAAAAAAAAGACCCTTTAGTTTCGGTTGGTAATACCAACCGAGAATAAAGGGGCCGGCCCAGGCGCTGGCATGGCTACCTTTTTAGTCCCGGTTGGTATCACCAACCGGGACTAAAGGTACACTTCTATTTCCGGCTACTAACCCTTTATTCCTGAACTCCTATTCCCAACTGCGTAACCGAGAATAATGGGGGTTGGCAGCCAGGAATAGAAGCCTTTTTTTACTAGTGTCAGCAGCTATTTTACTTATCTTTTTGCAACACAAATTAGAGATGGGGAGTTAAATGTGAGCTATCGTACCATTATAAGCTACATTTTATCGCATCAGTCTGATCTACTAAACATATGTCACCACGCCGCCACTGGACTATGAAAAAAATGATCTCACATGGTGTCTATGAGGACGATGGATACCACTAGATCAACTACCAAGAAAGGATTAGGATTGCCCACCCACCCAGAGTCCTCCCCTTAATTCCATAGGCTCAAACAAGAACTAGCACACGTGCAGATCAGATCACCAAAAACTGATAGCACGCAGAGCAGAGCAAATCACCAGGAACTCACCTTACCGTGCGACCCCGGAGCCCGAATCAAGTCTGCCCTGCCGCCTCACACGCACATACGAGCCTCTGCTTCTCTGCACAAGGCACGCAGCCATGAATCAGAGCTGTTACGATCCGAAAATCACAAGGTCGAGTGTACGATCAATATGACCGGAGCGTCCGGTCATCCTATGTTGTACCCAGTGAAGAGGTACAACGACTCTATTTTATGGTGGCTTCTATTTAAGTCCTATGGCTGGCTCAAGCTCATTCTCTTGGCCATTTACATTGACATAGCAACCTTGTGAGCTTAGCCAAAGCCCTCACACTTATCTCCATCATAGATTCAACATCTTTGTGAGATTGGGAGAGAATCCAAGTGCATTGCTTGAGTGTTTGCATTTAGAGGCACTTGGTGTTCGTGTTTCGCTGTGGGATTCGCTTGTTACTCTTGGTGGTTGCCGCCACCTAGGCGGCTTGGAGCAGCGAGGATCGTCGAGCGGAGAGTGGTGATTGTCTCCGGCCCCGATCGTGGTGATTGTGAGTAGTTCTTGACCTTTCCCCGGCGGAGAGACAAAAGGTACTCTAGTGGATTGCTCGTGGCTTATGTGATCCTCATCTTGTGTTGGTTGTGCGGCACCCTATCGAGGGTTTGACATGTGATGCCAATTAGCGCGTGAACCTCCAAGTGAGTGAATCGCCACAACGAGGTGTAGCTTGCCGGCAAGCAAGTAAACCTCGGTAAAAAATCATTGTGTTCATCATTTGATTCCGAGGTGATTGATCTTCATTGGTATTCATTCTTGTGATTGATTGGCTCCTTCCTCGACACGGCGGTATAAACAAATTGCTCACTCTCTTTACTTTACCGCAAACTAGTTGTCAAGCTCTTTAGTGTAGCTAGTTGTGAGAGCTTGTTAGTTTGGTTAGTGTGGCTCTTTAGTTAGTCTTTGAGAGCACATTAACTTAGTATAGTGTCATAGCTTTTGTGTTGAAAGAAACTATATAAACTAGAATTATGGTAGGTGGCTTGCTATTTTAGTAGGCTAGCACAACACTTGCTTCGCCTCATAATTATCTAACCGGTTTGTTAAGTGTTGTTGTAGAAAATTTTTAATAGGCTATTCACCCCCCTCTAGCCATTAGGACCTTTCAGAGGTGTTGCAACGAACCTCGTCCACACAATTGGACACCGCAAAAACCTACCCACAAGTGAGGTAACTCAATGACACGAGCAATCCACTAGAGTTACCTTCGGCGCTCCACCGGGGAAGGCACAAGACCCCACACAATCACCGTAATCGGAGCCAGAGACAATCACCAACCTCCGCTCGATGATCCTCGCTGCTTTAAACCGTCTAGGTGGCGGCAACCACCAAGAGTAACAAGTGAATCCCACAGCGAAATACGAACACCAAGTGCCTCTAGATGCAATCACTCAAGCAATGCACTTAGATTCTCTTCTAAACTCACAAAGATGTTGAATCAATGATGAAGATGAGTGAGAGAGCTTTGGCTAAGCTCAAAAGGTTGTTATGTCAATGCAAATAGCCAAGAGAGTGAGCTTGAGCCGGCCATGGGGCTTAAATAGAGAGCCCCCACGAATAGAGCCATTGACTCTCTGTTCCCTGATTAATCGGGGGTGATCGGACGCAACGGTCGGTTTGACCGGACGCAAGACCCCAGTGTCCGGGTCCTTAGATATTCGACACGTGTCCCCGACTTCAAATGCTGATCGCCGATCTCAACGGTCATTAGTGCACTTAAGTTGTGACCGGACGCGCTACTTGAAGTGACCGGACGCTCCAACACGGGAGTCCAGTCGATTCCACTAAGGTTTTATTCACAACCGGACGCGCTGTTCAAAGTGGACGGGATGCACCATCACTGGATCCGGTAGTTTCCAGTAAGGTTCTAGAGACGGATTTTCACGGCGTCCGGTGGCATATGACTGGACCCAGGTCAGCGTTCGATCAACACAGTCTCTCTCTGTTGCTTGCGTCAGCGTTCGTCACTAGGTGACCGGACGCACCCCCTGCGCGTTCGGTCTCTTTTTTCACTTCAGCGTCCCGTCAAAGAACCGAGGGCGGCCTTCACTGCGCGCCACTGACCGAACGCAGGGTCAGAGTCCGATCACTACCCAAGGCAGAGTCCGGTCAGTACGAAACTTCTCATTTTGACCCGAACTTCACCACCCTTGATCAAATATGCCAACCATCAAGTGTATCACCTTGTGCACATATGTTAGCATATTTTTACAAATGTTTTCAAGGGAGTTAGCACTCCACTAGATCATAAATGCATATGCAATGAGTTAGAGCATCTAGTGGCACTTTGATAACCGCATTTCGATACGAGTTTCACCCCTCTTAATAGTACGACTATCAATCCTAAATGTGATCACACTCTCTAAGTGTCTCAATCACTAAACCAAAAAGCTCCTATTAATTTCACCTTTGCCTTGAGCTTTTTGTTTTTCTTTCATCTTTTCCAAGTCTAAGCATTTGATCATCACAATGCCATCACCATCATCATGCCATGATCTTTATTAGCTTCATCACTTGGGGTAGTGCTACCTATCTCATAATCACTTTAATAAACTAGGTTAGCACTAGGGTTTCATCAATTCACCAAATCAAACTAGAGCTTTTAGCGGCGGGGGCACCATGGCACGAGTGGGCAGGCGTCGTTGGAACCGAAAAAAAAATATTTCACTGAGCATTGCGGATACGAATAGTATCCGGTTCCACATCCAGCGTGAATTCGGATATCCTATCCGGATTTATAATTTGAACATGAATACATCCATTTTGGCATTTAGACATCCATATAAAAATGAATACGAATACAAATGTCCATATTTAAATAAAATCCAATACGGATATCAGATATTTCGAATATTTTGCAATTCGAATCCATCCTCAGTGGGGAGCGGAATTTTGGGTCGGATTGGCGGGCAACAAAGTGGGAGACAAGAAATAGTTAAAACCGTCTCAGAAACACACTTTGGATGAATTCTAAAATTATTTATTTTTATTATGTATATAATTTAAATAATGGAAATGTAATTAAATTATTACACCATAAATAATAAATATAATAATAAAGAAAATTTAACTTGAACCCCTTAGAAACACACTACCTGGAGTTGAAGTCTCTCCATTTTGTCAACTGGGCTATTATATGGTTGGTGTTTGCTTTGGCTATACATGGCATTCATGCCAACCGATTGTTCTTCTTTCATTAGTACTAAAAGATACCCCACACGTTGCAGCGGGAGACTGCAAAGAATTTAGAATAAAGATCCATTGGGTGAGATTGAGATGTTGTATAGTTGATCTGCATCTTGTGGCACTAGTTGAGAATGACGCACGGCTTTTTTTGTTTATCTTGTTACTTTTGGTGTGATTGCTACCATCTAGCCGGAGTGATTGAGATTATCGAGCACCGAGTTGGTGATTGTGCGGACGCTCCGATCAAGCTTGTGAGGCTGCTGATTTTTCATCCTGCTATTTCCTTGTGCTTTACATCCTTGTTATTTTCTTCTGTAGTTATAGTCGGTTAGAAGAAATGGCTAGTTTAGCTAGACGACTATGTTAGCCTCTTTGTTTGATTGAGTACTTCAGTAGTTGTCTAGGCTTGCTACTAGACTTGTGTAGCACTACTATACTAAAGATTTGTATGGACGACTCAAACAGGTTTATAGGGGGCGGTTTGGCCAGCCGCTTCTACCATCCTGTTGCTACACAAATCATAGATTTATAGGGATGGTTGGCCAGCCGCCCCTACAAATCATTTTTTCAGAAATCACGATTCCTAAATTAAAAAATAGCAAAAAAATAGTATTTTTTTTAACTCGGGGAGGCCCCCACCGGTCAGCCACCCCTACAAATTTTAAGCCCCTTCGCAAGTCGCGGCATTTTTAATGGATTTTAGTTCCCGCGTATTATCCTAAACCGAGTTTAAATTGATTGTTTGAGGTCCTAAACGAATTCAAATGAAAAATTTGTCAACTGTAAAGTTTCATAACTTTTCGAGACCTATAACTTTCATTTTGGTAGTTTCTCCATTGAGGTCGTTTACAAAATTTGAATTTTAAATTTGAGAAATTCAAACGTAGTTCTTCTTGACAAGATGATTTCAAATCAAAAAGTTGTCGACTATAAAGTTTCACAACTTTTTGAGATCTACAACTTTTGTTTTTGCTGTTTGTCCATCCGAGGTCCTTTAAAAATTTCAAATTTCAATTTTTTTGAAATTCAAACGTAGTTTTGCTTGACAAGATGATTTCAAATAAAAAAAGTTATCACCTACCAAGTTTCGTAACTTTTTGGAACCAACAACTTTGTTTTAGTTGTTTCTCGGTCCGAGATCGATCAGAAAAATCCAACACTAAGCATCGTCGTCGGCGTTCACGCCCAGGCTGCTCAGGAGCGACGTCACGACGTCGCCCATGCTGCAGTTGCTCGCCGTGAACACCACCAGCTTCGCCACGCGGTCCATTGGCAGTGGCAGCTTCCGGTTGCTGATTGCTGTGACGCCTGGAAGGTTCTGGGTTTCGTTATTAGCTTGGAAATGGCTGGCTGATGATGATGTGGTTTCTTGTGTTGTGCTGGGCATGCCGCCATGGTTTGCCTTTTATAGGCTGCTGGGAAATATTTGCACGTACCTACTTGCTGTGGATTATTATTAAGATTCTTGCACGTGCCGACTAGCTACTACTTGCTGTGGATTAAGATTCTGGAAACCTTTTTCTGTAGTACTAAGCAAGTGTTATCACCTAAACATGTCAACATGCATGCATGTGTGACTTAGACTTGTTAGCTTATATAACTGACAAGTGGTTCTTCAAGGAGGCTATGCCAAAACTTAAACTCACTAGTGTAGAAACATTTTTTTTACATATAACTAAAAAGTCGATTTCTTGAGGCTCTAACCAAAAGGCATGTGAAAATGGGTGGGTGGGCCACCCTGGGCCGTTGGCCAGGCTCCCCCGTTACTTACCCTTTAGGCCCAAAGGCCCAGAATAGAGCAAAAGGCCAGCGCTGAGGGGCGCCGCCGTGACTTCGGCTCCCGGGCATCACGGAGCTGCGAGCGCTCGAGGTTGCGGCGCGGTGCGGAGACGGGATGGGAGACCGAGGAGGCGCCATTACTCCATGGCGGGGAGGCCGAAGCGACGCTCTATGCGCCGAACTCAACCCCGATCGGATCCCAGGTCAGCCCCAATCCTCCTTCATTGTATCTCTGTCCTTTCTCTTTTCCAATCCCCAACCCCAAACGAAGCTGATGGATTTGATCTCCCCAAGCTACTGCTTCTAGTGAGAGCAACTATGGCTGGCGCCTGGCGGTGGCCGGTGGCCGGTGGTCGGAGTCCGGCGAGGCTGATGCTGGTGGAAGTAATGAACCTGAAACACATCCAAATATAGAAGAGCCACATGAAGCTCCAGGTCATCCGGAACCAGAACCAACCATGGACAATTTCACCAGTGAGTTTGATCCTAATGAAATTGTATGTGATCCAGCTCTTAGAAAACAAATATATGAGTATGCACCTGAAATTCAAGACCAAGTTAGGAGAGCATATATATTGAAAGGTCCATCACAACCAACAAATATATTGAAAGATCCAGGTTCAAGGGGCTTTTCTTTGGGTTGGTATAAGAAATATAATTGGTTAGAATATAGTGAATCCAAAGATGCTGGTTATGATGTATTTAACAAAACTGGTTGGGGAGATTGGAAACATGCATACAAAGCATTACCTGAACATGTTGGTGGTGTAGGTAGTGCTCACAACAAGTGTGTTTAGAAATATGGTGACTTTAAAAATCAAAGACAGAGTGTGCAGAGAGTATTAAAAAGAGCTAGAAAACAATCGGAGGAATTATACCAAACTCGTTTAACTTCTACTTTACAATGTTCAAGATATCTCTTAAAGCAAGGCGTAGCTTTTCGTGGACATGATGAATCTTCTTCCTCTTTGAACAAAGGCAATCTTCGAGAGTTGATTGATTTTCTAAAAGACAATGAAGAAGTTAGGAATGCCTATGATCGAGGTGGCTTAAATTGTAAGATGACTAACCCAGATATCCAAAGGATCTTGCAAGGTGTTGTGCAGAAGAAATAACTGAAGCAATTATGGAAGAGATTGGTAATAGGCCATTTCTGTTCTCATTGACGAATCACGTGATATATCAGTAAAAAAACAAATGACTGTTATTTTAAGGTTAGTAACTAGTATATTGTGTCAGTTCTATTAAGTTGTCTAATTCTGTACAATATTAAGTTTTATTAGTGTTTTTTTTAAATGGTGTACTACTGCAGGTTGTGAATTCTAAAGGGATTGTTGTTGAAAGATTTCTTGCTCTTGTACATGTCAAAGAGACTACAACCGATGCATTGAAGGAAGCATTGCTTGCTGTCCTTGATAGGAACAAGCTATCAGTTTCTCGGATATGGGCAAGGATATAACGGGGCTTCTAATATGAGAGGTGAATTTAATGGACTGCAGCGTATTGAAAACTGGCGAGGTATCTACAGAAAATGGAGTATTGAAACTGGCAAGGTATCTACAGAAAGAGGCTTGAATCAAGAAACTATCCTTGCTAGGCCTGAGGATACTAGATGGGGTTCACATCATGTTACTTTGGTTCGCTTGTCCCAAATGTGGGACTCAGTGATAAAGGTTCTTCAAATAGTTCATGAAGATGGACGAGTGCCAAATCAAGCAGCTGGCTTGATACAGAAAATGGAGTGCTTTGAATTTGTTTTTATTATGGTGCTTATGTTAAAGGTTCTTGGCATCACAAATGAGCTCTCACGTGCCTTACAAACAAAAGGTCTCAATATTGTTAATGCTCTTGAGGTTGTTCTTATCAGTGTCTTCTTACAAGTTGCTGTTCTTATTCAGCTATTTCCAAGGAGAAAAGTCTGTTAGGCTGTCTTCAACAGCTCATGCAAAGGGCAACCCAAATGCAAAAAAAGGTTGTGCACAGTAGTTTAGCATGCTTCAACAGACGACGCATTCGTGGTACCCATTTTGGGTACGAGCCGAACCAGGACTCATTTTTGCACCTTCTCTCTCCAAGACGCAAATCGCCGGTGCTCCATCACGTTGTCGAGGCGCTGCTCCCTCTCCTTCTCCCGCTCCCGCTCCACCCTCTCACGTGCGCCGGCCGCGGGGGAAGGCCCGTGAGCAGCCGCGGGGCAGGGTCGCTGGGGCTCCCGTGCGCTCGACCGAGTCCAGATCCACCTCCAAGTCACCGCGCCAGCCATCGGCGGCCACCGCCACCTCCAAGTCGCCGCGCCCGCCCCTGCTCGCCGGTCTGCGACGCCGGGGCTGGCCGGGATCTCGCGCCGCGGTGGGGAGGCGCAGGGCGGCGGCGCTGTGCTCCGTGGGCGGTGGGGAGCTCGCAGGCGGGGCGAGGCGGAAGGGGACGGCGCCTTCCCTGCGGCGAGGCGCGGGGAGCGAGCCCACGGCGGCGCGAGGAGGAACAGCGGGAGGGAGGCCGCGAGGAAGAGGACGGCGAGGCGGAGGCGGAGGACGGCAGCGTGAGGAGTGAGCGGAGGACAGCGAGGCGGAGGAGGAAGAGCAGGGGAGGCCGCGGGACGAGATTTGCGTTCTCGTTTTTGGTTCGCTGTTGGAGAGGAGTAAAAATTGGGTGGGGATGCATTCACTGTGTATGACCCAAAGATGTAGTATTTGCCTACTCATTGTTGGAGACAGCCTTATGTCACCTTATATGCCCCCGTATATGTGAAGTATCTCATTTTTTTAATTTTATTTTTATTTTTATTTTATATTACCTTTATTTTAAAATAAGTCTAGTCTTACTCTCTGAGAATCATCGTAAGTCAAAATATCTTAAGTGTGACTAACACAAAGTAAGTAGATTACGAAAATATATTTTACGATATCTATTTTGCATGTAAGTTTAGGTGACCTACATCGTAATGACCATTTCTTTCATTCTGTTTATAAATTATATTGAGTTTCGAGAAGTCTTTTGATATTTTGATCACTAATTCTTTTTCTTAGATACATGTCAATTAGTACAAATCAAAATCTTGCTGAAAGACATGTGAAAGAGAATTTATTAATGTATCTTATATTTAGGATGGAGTGACGAGGGAGTATATCACAAAACTGTTTATTGGTACTAACATTGTCACAACAGCCACTGGTTTAGAGAATAATAACATGTATCTCCATGTCGCACAAGACTACTTTTTGATACACTCAATATAAGATACATTATATTTAAGGATAACGGCCCTATTCGGTTTATCCCATATTCGACTTGTCCAGCTTCTTTTTTCAGCCGGAACAGTATTTTTCTCTCACAACAATTCAGCCGGAACAGTAGTTTCAGCCAAGTTTCAGACCAGCGAACGGGGCGAACGTGGCTTAAATATGTAGTTTTGAGTTACTGTTAGAATACATACAATTTGTATTTAGAAGAATATGTAATTTTCTAATAACATTTGTCTTTTCCCCCTTTCTTATCCATGGTTTACTACTAGGTATTATACAATAATAAATTTTGTATTGTTACCGGGTAGTATCTCACTTGGGCCTTGTTTAGTTGGATGAAATTTAGGAATTTGGCTTTTGTAGCACTTTCGTTTTTATTTGGCAATTAGTATTCAATCATGGACTAATTAGGCTCGAAACGTTCGTCTCGCGATTTTCAATCAAACTGTGCAATTAGTTTTTTTCGTTTACATTTAATGCTCTATGCACGTATCGTAAAATTTAATGTAATAACTACTATAGCATTTTTTGGAAAAACTTTTTAAAACTAAACAACACCTTGGTTTCATGTATGAAAGGATAGATCTGCGAGCATAGCATGCCACTATGGCAGCGAGCAAGTAGCCGACAGCCGCATTAAATCCCGTCGGGCCGCTCACAATGTCAGGAGCTGTACGCCTGTACCATAATCATACTCGCATACAGGATCTTCTGTGCCAGCGTTCAAAATACTCTAGCCACTATGCTTGCCTATGCGTAGCTGGCGCTCCAACAGCACGTCACGTCAGTATTAGCACAAAGGCCGTGGACAACAACCAGCATGGATCAGTTTGGTCTGCTTGGCTTATTCTTTTTGCACTATTGAATTAGCCAAAATCAGGTCTCGTTTAGATTGTGAAAAAATTTCAACCTGATGAATAGTAATACTTTCGTCTTATTTGATAAATATTGTCCAATCGTGGACCAACTAGGCTCAAAAGATTCATCTCGTGATTTCGAACTAAACTGTGCAATTAGTTATTTTTTTACCTACATTTAATACTCCATGCAAGCGGCTAAAAATTGATGTAATGGAGAGAGAGTGAAAAAACTTGGAATTTGAATGGCATCTAAACAAGACCTCAGTCGAACACCCTTCACAGACTGGATCAGTTTGATCACCTACAACTAGTTATTAGTCCACTAATTGGTACTTCCCTCCCCTATGTGTTTTAGGATTTTGAAGATAGATTAGTATTCAGTTTAAATTATCCATGTATTCTTAATATATGCTAATTAAGGAATAAGCGGCTACTTAAAAGAAATACATGAAGGCATGCAAACTACAATCTCAGGCTGATATGTGATGAGGACATGCAACCTTTCGATACGACCATTGATTATAAGGTGAACTCGCACCAAAATGTTTGCATAATGATAAACCTAAGAATTAGTTGCTAACTAATATTGGTAAAAAATGTGCTTAGGAACAGCAGTGATGATGTTGGGATGTGGATGCACCATGCTCAAAGAGTCAAGACCCATCTTGGGATACAAGATCTTCAAAGCACAACATTTGATTCATCGACAGCCCGACAATACTTCATTGGAAAGGTCATAAATTCTTCTCTTGAGTACGGTTGAGGTCAATAAAACTTTATGGAAAGCTTTGTTTGATAAGTTTTCAAATGGACCTGATCCCACCTCAATATCACATCAGAAAGGCCTCCAAATCTGTTGTTTTTGTCGGGTGCTACGACATCGTGTGGGCTTGTTAATCACCCTTGAGACTCTAGCCCAAGTCAGAGCACACCCCAAACGTGTTCAGAGCAGCCAAAGGATGCCCAAAGATATCCTCTCCCTTGACCACCACCTTACGAGGCAAGCAAGGTCGTGCAAGCGAAGTTGGAGGCTCAATCAATGTCAAGTTAAGTCTATCTCGGACTCCAGGAGCAGCCTATAGTAAAATAGACACCTAGGTCGCATACGGACTCCATTTTCGACAGTCCAGCTATGGATAGAAAGATAATTTCATAAGCTAACCAATGGCACCGGTTTCGTGTCAAAATTAGATCGGAGTCAAAAGGAATTGTCGAAACAAGTCTGTATCACCATCTTTTGTGCCATTTAGACCTTGTAACGTGTTGAAACTCCTTAGAGACATGAATAGAGGGCCCTCAGCAACTCCTTAGACTATATAATATAAGTAGTCGTGCCCACGTTAGTATAATCTGTCGATGAAGCCAACATTATACTCCTATTCATGTCCCAAGACAAGATTCACTACTAATTTTTTATCCTATGGCATCGCTTCGCCTTGCATCAAACGCAAATCTGATGCAATAGGTGGCTGCTATTGCATTAATTTTGCAAATATGATGCAATATGTGGTCCTTATTGCATCGAGATGGAATTGGATGCGATAGTAATTCATATCGATGCAATATGTGTGATCTATTGCATCGATTTCGAACAAGAGATGCAATAGGTAAAAATTATTGCATCGGATAAATTTAGTTGCGTTACAATTTATTTTTGATGCAATATGTAGGTGGTATTGCATCGGTTTAGAATATGGGTGCATTTAATAAGTACTATTGCAATGTATTAATAGTGATAAACTTTGATGCAATATGTGATTTTTATCGCATCAGTTTAGCAATGATTCGATGCAATACATGGTCACGTTGCAAGAGGCTAAGACTGTCTCCAACAGGTGACCCATATGGGTACCCAAACTCAAAATGGGTCTTGGATGGTACTGTATCGGTTTCCAACAGGGTACATATATACGAGACTCATTTTGGGTTGCAACTGAGGCACAATCCAAATATGATTATCCTCTCTCCTAAAGACTCATTTGTAGAAAGAGTTCTCTTTTGGGTCCTATTGTTGGAGAAGACTAAAAATAGGTATTAAACCATTTGCCTGCAACGCTATTCAAACTTGATATGGGTCTTGTATTTTGGATAATGTTGTTGGAGATAGTCTAAAACGTATCATTATGCCACAAGTGCCCAGAGGGGGGCATAGACATGTCGCTACCCTAGTGTTCCCTCAGCCGCACGCCTCCCCACGTGCCCCCTCAGCCACGCACCCCAGTGGCGTACCCCAGTGCTACGCCACGCCCGCCCACTATGACTACAAGCCACCGTGCATCTCGCCAAGACGACTAAGATGGCGCGCGATAGCATGCCTTTTTGTAATCATTCCATAATATTCCCATGTTGCAATTTTGTGGAATTGCTAGATGATATTGTTATTATTCATCTACGAATTTCTAAACCATGCATTTGTTTTTTGTTTGCTTTGAATCAATATTGCAACACCTTGATTGTTAGGCATTCCATAACTAATATTATCCAGAACACCATATAGTAAATAAATTACGGTGGATACATGTCATGGACCCAAAAAAATTTAAGTTAAGATATCAGGTCAATCTTCATCAAGTTCCCTAAATATGTTCCAATTTAGTTGGGTGATCCACATTAGAAAAGCTACGTCATCAATGAATACTTAGTTCAACTGGTTGCTCACCATGTCTCTGTGATTGCATAGTTGTTGGCAGGCTCTTTATTTCAAATGAAAAATATGCAACTTCGAGATTGAATTTTTTTTTCTAGCTTTGTAGTGTTCTAATTTTCTCAAAGCAGTTCTCTACCGACGGGATGATCCCTGCCATGATACTATCACCAGCAGCCATCTTGTATTGTTCAAATTTCACCTCATCACACTCCAGTGCAGCTATGCTTCCTAGAAAAAGTGAATGTAGTGATGATAATGAACTCAACCGTGGCAGTTCGGCCATAAAAAAAGAGTGGTCCTTTTCTCAAGTACTACAAATTAGTATTACAGTAGGGCAAAAGAGCTACACATTAATATATGAAGCTGACCATCAAAATTGACATGTAGCAATACTTTAAGTAGGAAAATAACTGACAGAACTATATTTTGAGTTCTAAAGGACAAATGTGGTTACAAAAAGGTGAAAATATATGAGGAAAACAGAATGAATTTGACAAATCTAGTTGTAGCTGTCTCTTATATATAACTTTTGTTGTATTAAATTGGGTGAGGATTACAGGATCCTGTTCACCTCTACCTGCATCTATAAAGACCTCCACTACCATGTACCTATTCTTGAAATGGACCATGGTGACAACACACTTCCTTTACTGTAGAGCTCCTGCGTCCAAATGAAAGACCAGTCAATACTTTTAAGAGATGTAAGAGAACCAAAGCAACATTTTATTGTATTAGTCCCATTTTCTAAGATAAAAAATAATTTGGGGTGGGGGTTGGGAAGGCAGTAATGTAAAAAGTCAATCATCTAGCAGGTATACCAGAGAGAATAACACTACAAATCAAGGGTAGGGGCTAAAGTGAGAACGAGTGACAGAGGCTGCCAAGTCAAGAAACAATGACCGGTAGTTTTCATCTGTCATCACACAATTCGAAACTAATGTGGGATGTTGAACAACATTGGTAGTGCACGTCCACGTACTGAATATGTGCAAAATAGTTCAGCTAAAGAAAGTAATGGCTATCGTGCACAGAAAAATAACAGAGAAGACTATCATCTGACATGTGAAACAGCTTAAACTTCTAAACTGGAACCAGAGTGCTGCCAAAATTATTTTTCTGAACAATTTCTGAACCAAAACTTCTGAACATATGAAACAAGTTATTCATATATCTTGACCATTTTAGCACCTGTGAAAAGGACTGCACACCCGCTAGGCACTATAATTGCATGTGTACCACATATCTGAGACTATTTTAAGATCAATGCAAACCAGACAAGGCATATATACGATTTCTTTAAATAAGCACAACTCCATGCTTGGATAATAATAAAAACCTCCCAAAAGGATTTGCATCACACTAGTAGAAAACAGACCTTTTGTCTCGGCACCATTTTCGGAGTTACTCCCGGCATTTTTTGAACCCGGGAGTGAAGGAGATTTAATCCCGGCTATACCCTCGAGCCGGGAGTAAAGGTCGCTGCCCAACGCTGCTGGCTCGGCAGGTAAACCTTTAGTTCCGGTTAGAGGCTATAACCGGAACTAAAGATCGACATTTAGTCCCGGCTAGAGCCACTAACCGGGACTAAATGTTTAGTCCCGGCTGGAGGCTTTAGACGGGAATAAATATTGCTCTTTGTTCCTGGTTCTAACCTCTAACCGGAAATAAAGCTTCCGCCAGTAGTTATTAAAAAAACAAATAGTTTTAGTTTATTAGTTTCATTTATATTCTTTTCTTAAGTATACTTTGATTTTTAGAGTCTTTTGTTCAAAAAATAGTTTTAGATTTTAGGGGAAAATTATAATTTTCACACATAAGTTTTTAAGTTTTATTTTACCGTATTTCGACACAAAATTCTAGTGTTTTCAATCTATAATTCACCGTATTTCGTCTCACGCGGCACAAAGAAAAATGTAATAATAAAAATAATTATCAGAAAAACCTAAGATCTTGTGTGGGCCCATATTTTGGGGGTAAATAACTGCCAAAAAAATTTCAAACCATTTCAACATAGGCGGAGTCGACGTGCTTCACAGAGGTATATAGAACCTTTCGTCAAACCCTATCTATACACCTAGGTTCTCTGGGATTCTGAGGTCCATGTGCTTTCCAGTGCCAGATTGGTCTCAAACTTTTTCTCAAGACTGAAAATGCCCTGTGTGAGGCCACCGCCAAGTTTGAGATTTTTCTGAGCTGGTTTGGTGCTTTTTGCACTTTAGTTGAATTTCTGCGCGAATTCACTAATTAATTATACGTTGAACTAAGTCCACCCCCGAAAAGATCCTAAATGGTGCCAAACTTTGCCAAATGGTCTCTTGTGCCCTAGGTGACAAATCTCTGTGGAGGTCGACGCAAAATTCTAGTGTTTTCAATCTATAATTCACCGTATTTCGTCTCACGCGGCACAAAGAAAAATGTAATAATAAAAATAATTATCAGAAAAACCTAAGATCTTGTGTGTGCCCATATTTTGGGGGTAAATGACTGCCAAAAATTTTTTAAGCCATTTCGACATAGAGGGAGTCGATGTGCTTCACAGAGGTATATAGAACCTTTCGTCGAACCCTATCTATACACCTAGGTTCTCTGGGATTCTGAGGTCCATGTGCTTTCCAGTGTTGGATTGGTCTCAAACTTTTTCTCAAGAATGCAAATGCCCTATGTGGGGCCACCGCCAAGTTTGAGATTTTTCTGAGCTGGTTTGGTGCTTTTTGCACTTTAATTGAATTTCTGTGCGAATTCACCGATTAATTATACGTTGAACTGAGTCTACCCCCGAAAAGATCCAGAATGGTGCCAAACTTTGCCAAATGGTCTCTTGTGCCCTAGGTGACAAATCTTCGTGGAGGTCGACGCAAAATTCTAGTGTTTTCAATCTATAATTCATCGTATTTCATCTCACGCGGCACAAAGAAAAATGTAATAATAAAAATAATTATCAGAAAAACCTAAGATCTTGTGTGGGTCCATATTTTGGGGGTAAATGACTGCCAAAAAAATTTCAAGCCATTTTGACATAGGCGGAGTCGACGTGCTTCACAGAGGTATATAGAACCTTTCGTCGAACCATATCTATACACCTAGGTTCTCTGGGATTCTTAGGTCCATATGCTTTCTAGTGTCGGATTAGTCTCAAACTTTTTCTCAAGACTGCAAATGCCATGTGTGAGGCCACCGCCAAGTTTGAGATTTTTCTGAGCTGGTTTGATGCTTTTTGCACTTTAATTGAATTTTCGCGCGAATTCACTGATTAATTATACAATTATTGATGAAGAACTTAAAGATTTACGTTAAAATGATGTGAAAACAAATTTCCTGTCAAAAACCAATAGATTTAATGATTTTAATTAAAGTCTATATTTTTGCATTAACGAAAATAGTGATTATTAGTTGCATTATGTTCAATATTTATAATTAAAAAGACAATAGTTTAGGTTACATATTTTTCTTGTGTGCAGTAAATCAAAATAAATTTTATTACTTTTTTTAAAAAATATTATGCCTAATATTTAATTTACTAAGCAAATAATAAGAATTTAACATTTAAATAAAAAGAAATATATATAATACACTAACCAACCAAAAAACTATCGCGAAGTGAATTTTCCAGCCCCCTTTAGTCCCGGCTTCGATCACGGCCCGGGACAAAAGGTGGGCTGCATTTGGTGGCCCGCCAAAAATTACCTTTAGTCCCGACTGGTGGTTGGAGCCAAGACTAAAGGACCTTTAGTCCCGGCTGGTGGTTGGAGCCAGGACTAAAGGTGACCTTTAGTCCCGGGCAGTGTTAGGAGCCGGGACTAAAGGTCCCTCTCCTATATACGCCAGTTCCCTTCTCTTCCTCCTCTCACTTCTCATCTTCGACTTCATCGTCATCAGCGAGCCACGCCGCCGCCAACCGTCGCCGATTCGGCTCCCCATCACCAGATCATGGATCCCGGCCACCCCGACGCCGACCTCCTCGCCGGAGGAGCCCCCGACACCGCGCCCGTCACCGGAGGAGCCCCCGAGACGACGCCCCATGTGCGCCGCCTCTCGCCGCGGCCCCCACGCCGGCCTACACGTGCCACCGGCCTCCCCACCGACAGCGCCCCCCCCGCAGGCACTCCATGACGTCGGCGCGCTCCTCCCCACCGACGACGCCCCCCCGCGGGCACTCCACGACGTACACACGCCGCCTCTCGCCAGCATATGCACGACGCCCCGTGCGCGCCGCCTCTCACCGCGGCCCACGCCGGCCTCCACGCGCCACCGGCCTCCCCACCGACGGTGGCCCCCCGCGGGCACACTCCACGTGACGCCCGCGCTCGCCTCCCCGGCCACCGATGCTGGCCGGCCGCCCCGCGCAGGCACCACCGCCCCCGACCATCAATAAGTATATAATTATTTATAAATTTTATTTTTTATATATATGAAATGTATATGGAAGTATATGAAATTATATGTATGAAATGTATAAATTTATGTTATATATAATGTTATATATAATACTAAATTTCATTTTATATGTATGAAATGTATAAATTTACAAGTATAATACTAATTAAATTTCATTTTATATGTATGAAATTATAATAATGGGTTATATATATATGAAATGTATAAATTTATATTTATATATATATGAAATGTGTATGAAATTATATGGCTAAACCCTAAACCACCATATATATGTAATCCATTAAAATTATATATATGACATGTATAATTTTTACTTAGGAAAAAATCTATTGTGGAGTATGAAAAAAATTATATATCTATGAAATGTGTATGAAATGTCTATGAAACCCTAATTGCATAATTATTGTTTTTATAATTGTTTAGGCTCTCTATGGCCGACCCGAGAGACGATGATCTGGAGGCGGAAATGATGGATATTATCAACGCCGGCACTGAACATTGTGCCGATGTTGATAATGACCAGCAGGAAGACGACGGGAGTCAATACTTGAATCTCGATCATATTGTTGAGGAAGTTGTTCATGAAGATAATTCCGGCGAGGTATATATTTCTCAATATCTAGCTCTCATTTATTTATTATGCATACATGTAGCCCACTGGATCGACCTTCGTTTTATAATACTTTTTGTGTTTCTATGCGTACATAGCCGTCTAGATCAACGACGACGATGGGGAACACAAAGAATGTTCGAGGGGCCAAAAAGCCGTTGGAAGGCCGCTACATCATCTCAGAATTCAACGTGGCTACAAGCGAACCACTAGGACAATATGCACAGAAATTCATGTACCACGTGGGTACCTTGTAAGGGACAAGCTCCCGATCAATGCCCATGAATGGAAAAAAATAACAATGCTCCTCATATTAGTTATGTCTCTGATAAGGACAAGGAGCTGATTTGGCAAGATGTTCTTGCACATTTCACGCTCCAAACAGATGATTATCATGAAGACATCACCCACAAAAGGTTGACGAAATGAGTTAGGCATTGGACAATGAAGAAGATGGCCACCCAATTCCAATCTTGGAAGAAGCAGCTATACAAATCATACGTCAAGAAGAACAAGACTCCAAATTGGAACGATAAAGGCCCAATCGCGAAGGCAAGGCCCTACTGGGAGGAATTTGTACAGTACAAGACATCAGAAGAGGGTGTAGAACGGGCGAGAAGGAACCAAGAGAATTCCAGAGAAAAGCAATACCACCATAACATGGGATCAGGTGGCTACACGACTTCCATTCCCAAGTGGCAAAAAATGGAAGCAGACCTTATTGCCAAGGGGGTCATACCTGAATCAGCACCGTGGCCTGAACGCACAAAGCGTTGGTTTTTAGGTCATGGGGGAGGATTGGACCTAGTCACCGGGAAGCTCGTCCATGGCACAAAACTCGAAAGAGCAACAGAAAGGTTGATTCAAATTCTAAAAGCTAGAGATAGTGGACTATTCTGGCCTAATAGAGAGAAAGATGAACTGACATATTCCATCAGGACTGCTGAGCATTGTGGACGAACTAGAGGCAAAGGGGCCATTCCGTGGGTGCAAGGTTACCCTGAATGGATCGATTCGTACAGAAGCCGCCAGAGACGGAAGGATGAGGAGGCAGAGAGGATCCGCATCTTGCAGCAATATGTTATTGAGTCACAGGAAGCGGTGCTTGAATCACAAAGGTGAGAAAAAGAAATGCAAGCGAAAATGCAAGAGGAAGTCGCAAGGCAAGTGTAAATACAATTGAGTGCCCACGGGATTACAACAGCTCCGGGAATCAATATTAGCTCCGATCAGTTGAGAAGCAGTTGTGCTTCTACGGAGTTGCCTGATGCCATAAAAGATGCAGAGCTGCGCTTCTCCGTGAATGACATCACTGAACCTTTTACATCACGTGAGCTGCACATTCCAAAAGATAATGGCACAGTGAAGGTGGCTATTGGTGTTGTAAACCCTATCGACTGTACCAAGACACCAAGAATCCATGGGGCAGTAGTACCAGCTGGATATGCTACCGTCTCGGTGGATAAAGCTATTGAAGGTTTTAGCGATGTGCCTCTTGACATTCATGTAGGTGATGGGGAGAAGACCATGGGAGAAGTAGAGAAGTCATTCATTGCATGGCGCAAGCGCTACATCAATATTCCCGGGAAGCCGTTGTCGCACAATAGGTATGGATAAAAGTGAACGAAACAATTTTTTTATTAATTTTATATTGCCTCTTAAATAACAATTGACTCATTGTCTTCTGTACGCACATAGCAGGGCCTCCCCCAACCTAAGTCCAATAGTACAATCACCAGACCAGCATAGTGCTTCGAGCGGCGGTTATGATGGGGTAGAAGACACGGCTGCATCCCCACCATCTCCAAGACGGTCTCCACCGCCACCACCACCACCTCCAAGGCGTTCCCCA
The DNA here is from genome assembly GCF_019320115.1 of Miscanthus floridulus. Lineage (NCBI taxonomy): Eukaryota > Viridiplantae > Streptophyta > Magnoliopsida > Poales > Poaceae > Miscanthus > Miscanthus floridulus. Next base: position 124,193,158 of record NC_089589.1, on the reverse strand, counting down.
ACGCCGCCTCGAAGGTCTCCAACGCCTGTTCCCCCACCATCTCCAACACGGTCTCCATCGCCGCCACCACCGCCTCCAAGGCGTTCCCCAATGCCGCCTCGAAGGTCTCCAGCACCTGTTCCCCCACCTCCTCCCATGAACCAGGAAAGACGGCTGCAAACAAATAAGCCATCTGCCCCACCGGCGAAGACGACCAAGAAGGCCCCCGTGAAACCAAGGCCAATTCCATAGAAATTGCCTGGTGAAATGAGTAAAGAGGAGTTACATGATGCGGTTAAAAAAACCGTCGAAGCATTCTTCTCAGGCATAGGGAAGAGGAAGTAGCAGGAGCAGAAGCACTTCCACCTACCTCCAGCTAAACTAAGGTGGATGGTGGAAGCTGAGCAGAAAAAGAGGCGGCAAGCTCATAAGCCCTCACCACCATCAGACTTTGACCGCACTCTTAGCAAGATAATCAAGAAAGCTGCTAAAGTAGGGAAAACTGTTGCACAACTCGGAGAACAAGAATTGCAATCAGTCCCTCCTCTAGTTATTGCTAATGAATATGGTTCAAACATAGATATGCTGGATATGATGGAAATACCTGCTGATAAAGAAGTGGATATGGCGGAACTTGCTAACTTTTATGCTATGAGAGGTATCGACCTTGGCGATTTCCTCTTCGAAAGTGCGCCGGTAGCGGATGAATGACAGAAATATGAGCATGGCAGGAGTCTATGGAATCCTAAGACCATCAATGAACTGGGTACACAATTGTTCAAGCTAAACACCTTGTACCTCGACGCGTGTCATAGGAAAGAGTTCTATATTTCTATCAGAATCAAAGACGACCATTGATTCCGTGGTGATGACGTTATGTACATTGAGTTAGCTGAATTACACCAACTAGTCCACCAGAACTCTCTCGACAAGACTCTCATCAGCTGCTATTGTCTGTAAGTGATTCTTTCTACTAATTAATAATAAGTCACTACGTATGTACATGTCTGTGTTTATTATCCTCACTCTATATATATGATGCAGGTTTGAGATGGGAGAGTGCAAAAAGAGAGGGTGTACTGATATTGGTTTCATTGATCCACATATCGTATTCAAAAACCCTAAACCCCAACCAACATGGAAAGCAGAAACGGAGGCCAATATCAAGATGTTCTTAGAGAAGCAACGTGACAAGAAATGTATACTCTTCCCCTACAACTTCAGGTAAGTGTTCATAATGTCGATGATCGTGTATCCATATATATATGTTCACTGTACCTGTGAGCTAATTAATGAGTGTTAATGGACATGGCAGTGAACACTGGATATTGATGGAACTCGATCTGGAGAAAGGTCTTCTAGGCATCTGGGACTCGATGAGAAAAGAGCAAAAAGAGTTCCAAGAGATGATAGATATTATTCAGAGGTAATTGCAGTCTCACTAGCAAAACTATTCCAGTCTCTCTGCATGCAAATTAATGGTCCAAATATTTTTTTATGTTATTTGGTAGTTGTTGGGAAAATGTCTGTTAGGAACACCATATGAAACGCAAAGTGCCCCTGAAAGTAGTGCTATACAAAGTAAGTACTATATACCTACCTTAGTTCAATTTCCCTATGCTCGGATGATGACAAATCTTTTTCTCGTAAAGTGGGTTCTGCTGTAGCCCCAGGAAACCAATCTCTGTGGATACTATGTTTGCAAGTTCATGAGAGTATGCTAAAAAAGAACTAGTCTAGAGGAAAAAAGGGTAAGTGTACACACATATATATATATATTCTCCATACATATATTTATATATATATATATATATATATATATATTCATGATAGATACAATTTATTTATTATTATTCTTGATACATACATACATACATACATACATACATACATACATACATACATACATACATACATACATACATACATACATACATACATACATACATACATACATACATACATATATATATATATATATATATATATATATATATATATATATATATATATATATATATATATACTAATATACTTTTTCTTTATCTCATATCTCAAATTGAAGACTCGTTGGTTGAAGGAAAAAACCCTGAACACACACCATCTCAAAGCAATCCAAGAGACAATAGGTGGATTTCTGAATGATCAGGTCTTAACTCCCGGCGGCGAGTTTTACTATGACCCAAATATGTGATGATGAAAGCCAAATTTCGTATTGATCCAAAGAACATGTGATGATGAAATGTACAATTAATGTAAACTTTACATGTGACGATGAAATGTAATATTATTTTTTAGTTTACTTTTACTTGTATTGCTTGCGTGCATTGATCGAGCGAAAACTTTACAGTATGCGCGCGTATACGTATATTACTTTGCAGCGAATAATGCGTATTCGAAAACCAAATTAAAACAAAAAAGAATCATCAATTGAAATAAGCAGGAAAAGAAAAAAAAAGACCCTTTAGTTTCGGTTGGTAATACCAACCGAGAATAAAGGGGCCGGCCCAGGCGCTGGCATGGCTACCTTTTTAGTCCCGGTTGGTATCACCAACCGGGACTAAAGGTACACTTCTATTTCCGGCTACTAACCCTTTATTCCTGAACTCCTATTCCCAACTGCGTAACCGAGAATAATGGGGGTTGGCAGCCAGGAATAGAAGCCTTTTTTTACTAGTGTCAGCAGCTATTTTACTTATCTTTTTGCAACACAAATTAGAGATGGGGAGTTAAATGTGAGCTATCGTACCATTATAAGCTACATTTTATCGCATCAGTCTGATCTACTAAACATATGTCACCACGCCGCCACTGGACTATGAAAAAAATGATCTCACATGGTGTCTATGAGGACGATGGATACCACTAGATCAACTACCAAGAAAGGATTAGGATTGCCCACCCACCCAGAGTCCTCCCCTTAATTCCATAGGCTCAAACAAGAACTAGCACACGTGCAGATCAGATCACCAAAAACTGATAGCACGCAGAGCAGAGCAAATCACCAGGAACTCACCTTACCGTGCGACCCCGGAGCCCGAATCAAGTCTGCCCTGCCGCCTCACACGCACATACGAGCCTCTGCTTCTCTGCACAAGGCACGCAGCCATGAATCAGAGCTGTTACGATCCGAAAATCACAAGGTCGAGTGTACGATCAATATGACCGGAGCGTCCGGTCATCCTATGTTGTACCCAGTGAAGAGGTACAACGACTCTATTTTATGGTGGCTTCTATTTAAGTCCTATGGCTGGCTCAAGCTCATTCTCTTGGCCATTTACATTGACATAGCAACCTTGTGAGCTTAGCCAAAGCCCTCACACTTATCTCCATCATAGATTCAACATCTTTGTGAGATTGGGAGAGAATCCAAGTGCATTGCTTGAGTGTTTGCATTTAGAGGCACTTGGTGTTCGTGTTTCGCTGTGGGATTCGCTTGTTACTCTTGGTGGTTGCCGCCACCTAGGCGGCTTGGAGCAGCGAGGATCGTCGAGCGGAGAGTGGTGATTGTCTCCGGCCCCGATCGTGGTGATTGTGAGTAGTTCTTGACCTTTCCCCGGCGGAGAGACAAAAGGTACTCTAGTGGATTGCTCGTGGCTTATGTGATCCTCATCTTGTGTTGGTTGTGCGGCACCCTATCGAGGGTTTGACATGTGATGCCAATTAGCGCGTGAACCTCCAAGTGAGTGAATCGCCACAACGAGGTGTAGCTTGCCGGCAAGCAAGTAAACCTCGGTAAAAAATCATTGTGTTCATCATTTGATTCCGAGGTGATTGATCTTCATTGGTATTCATTCTTGTGATTGATTGGCTCCTTCCTCGACACGGCGGTATAAACAAATTGCTCACTCTCTTTACTTTACCGCAAACTAGTTGTCAAGCTCTTTAGTGTAGCTAGTTGTGAGAGCTTGTTAGTTTGGTTAGTGTGGCTCTTTAGTTAGTCTTTGAGAGCACATTAACTTAGTATAGTGTCATAGCTTTTGTGTTGAAAGAAACTATATAAACTAGAATTATGGTAGGTGGCTTGCTATTTTAGTAGGCTAGCACAACACTTGCTTCGCCTCATAATTATCTAACCGGTTTGTTAAGTGTTGTTGTAGAAAATTTTTAATAGGCTATTCACCCCCCTCTAGCCATTAGGACCTTTCAGAGGTGTTGCACGAACCTCGTCCACACAATTGGACACCGCAAAAACCTACCCACAAGTGAGGTAACTCAATGACACGAGCAATCCACTAGAGTTACCTTTCGGCGCTCCACCGGGGAAGGCACAAGACCCCACACAATCACCGTAATCGGAGCCAGAGACAATCACCAACCTCCGCTCGATGATCCTCGCTGCTTTAAACCGTCTAGGTGGCGGCAACCACCAAGAGTAACAAGTGAATCCCACAGCGAAATACGAACACCAAGTGCCTCTAGATGCAATCACTCAAGCAATGCACTTAGATTCTCTTCTAAACTCACAAAGATGTTGAATCAATGATGAAGATGAGTGAGAGAGCTTTGGCTAAGCTCAAAAGGTTGTTATGTCAATGCAAATAGCCAAGAGAGTGAGCTTGAGCCGGCCATGGGGCTTAAATAGAGAGCCCCCACGAATAGAGCCATTGACTCTCTGTTCCCTGATTAATCGGGGTGATCGGACGCACCGGTCGGTTTGACCGGACGCAAGACCCCAGTGTCCGGTCCTTAGATATTCGACACGTGTCCCCGACTTCAAATGCTGATCGCCGATCTCAACGGTCATTAGTGCACTTAAGTTGTGACCGGACGCGCTACTTGAAGTGACCGGACGCTCCAACACGGGAGTCCAGTCGATTCCACTAAGGTTTTATTCACAACCGGACGCGCTGTTCAAAGTGACGGGATGCACCATCACTGGATCCGGTAGTTTCCAGTAAGGTTCTAGAGACGGATTTTCACGGCGTCCGGTGGCATATGACTGGACCCAGGTCAGCGTTCGATCAACACAGTCTCTCTCTGTTGCTTGCGTCAGCGTTCGTCACTAGGTGACCGGACGCACCCCCTGCGCGTTCGGTCTCTTTTTCACTTCAGCGTCCCGTCAAAGAACCGAGGGCGGCCTTCACTGCGCGCCACTGACCGAACGCAGGGTCAGAGTCCGATCACTACCCAAGGCAGAGTCCGGTCAGTACGAAACTTCTCATTTTGACCCGAACTTCACCACCCTTGATCAAATATGCCAACCATCAAGTGTATCACCTTGTGCACATATGTTAGCATATTTTTACAAATGTTTTCAAGGGAGTTAGCACTCCACTAGATCATAAATGCATATGCAATGAGTTAGAGCATCTAGTGGCACTTTGATAACCGCATTTCGATACGAGTTTCACCCCTCTTAATAGTACGACTATCAATCCTAAATGTGATCACACTCTCTAAGTGTCTCAATCACTAAACCAAAAAGCTCCTATTAATTTCACCTTTGCCTTGAGCTTTTTGTTTTTCTTTCATCTTTTCCAAGTCTAAGCATTTGATCATCACAATGCCATCACCATCATCATGCCATGATCTTTATTAGCTTCATCACTTGGGGTAGTGCTACCTATCTCATAATCACTTTAATAAACTAGGTTAGCACTAGGGTTTCATCAATTCACCAAATCAAACTAGAGCTTTTAGCGGCGGGGCACCATGGCACGAGTGGGCAGGCGTCGTTGGAACCGAAAAAAAATATTTCACTGAGCATTGCGGATACGAATAGTATCCGGTTCCACATCCAGCGTGAATTCGGATATCCTAATCCGGATTTATAATTTGAACATGAATACATCCATTTTGGCATTTAGACATCCATATAAAAATGAATACGAATACAAATGTCCATATTTAAATAAAATCCAATACGGATATCAGATATTTCGAATATTTTGCAATTCGAATCCATCCTCAGTGGGAGCGGAATTTTGGGTCGGATTGGCGGCAAACAAAGTGGGAGACAAGAAATTAGTTAAAACCGCTCAGAAACACACTTTGGATGATTCTAAAATTATTTATTTTTATTATGTATATAATTTAAATAATGAAATGTAATTAAATTATTACACCATAAATTAATAAATATAATAATAAAGAAAATTTAACTTGAAACCCCTTAGAAACACACTACCTGGAGTTGAAGTCTCTCCATTTTGTCAACTGGGCTATTATATGGTTGGTGTTTGCTTTGGCTATACATGGCATTCATGCCAACCGATTGTTCTCTTTCATTAGTACTAAAAGATACCCCACACGTTGCAGCGGAGACTGCAAAGAATTTAGAATAAAAGATCCATTGGGTGAGATTGAGATGTTGTATAGTTGATCTGCATCTTGTGGCACTAGTTGAGAATGACGCACGGCTTTTTTGTTTATCTTGTTACTTTTGGTGTGATTGCTACCATCTAGCCGGAGTTGATTGAGATTATCGAGCACCGCGTGGTGATTGTGCGGACGCTCCGATCAAGCTTGTGAGGCTGATGATTTTTCATCCTTGCTATTTCCTTGTGCTTTTACATCCTTGTTATTTTCTTCTGTAGTTATAGTCGGTAGAAATGGCTAGTTTAGCTAGACGACTAATGTTAGCCTCTTTGTTTGATTGAGTACTTCAGTAGTTGTTCTAGGCTTGCTACTAGACTTGTGTAGCACTACTATACTAAAGATTTGTATGGACGACTCAAACAGGTTTATAGGGGGCGGTTTGGCCAGCCGCTTCTACCATCCTGTTGCTACAAAATCATAGATTTATAGGGATGGTTGGCCAGCCGCCCCTACAAATCATTTTTCAGAAATCACGATTCTAAATTAAAAAATAGCAAAAAAATAGTATTTTTTTTAACTCGGGGAGGCCCCCACCGGTCAGCCACCCCTACAAATTTTAAGCCCCTTCGCAAGTCGCGGCATTTTTAATGGATTTTAGTTCCCGCGTATTATCCTAAACCGAGTTTAAATTGATTGTTTGAGGTCCTAAACGAATTCAAATGAAAAATTTGTCAACTGTAAAGTTTCATAACTTTTCGAGACCTATAACTTTCATTTTGGTAGTTTCTCCATTGAGGTCGTTTACAAAATTTGAATTTTAAATTTGAGAAATTCAAACGTAGTTCTTCTTGACAAGATGATTTCAAATCAAAAAGTTGTCGACTATAAAGTTTCACAACTTTTTGAGATCTACAACTTTTGTTTTTGCTGTTTGTCCATCCGAGGTCCTTTAAAAATTTCAAATTTCAATTTTTTTGAAATTCAAACGTAGTTTTGCTTGACAAGATGATTTCAAATAAAAAAAGTTATCACCTACCAAGTTTCGTAACTTTTTGGAACCAACAACTTTTGTTTTAGTTGTTTCTCGGTCCGAGATCGATCAGAAAAATCCAACACTAAGCATCGTCGTCGGCGTTCACGCCCAGGCTGCTCAGGAGCGACGTCACGACGTCGCCCATGCTGCAGTTGCTCGCCGTGAACACCACCAGCTTCGCCACGCGGTCCATTGGCAGTGGCAGCTTCCGGTTGCTGATTGCTGTGACGCCTGGAAGGTTCTGGGTTTCGTTATTAGCTTGGAAATGGCTGGCTGATGATGATGTGGTTTCTTGTGTTGTGCTGGGCATGCCGCCATGGTTTGCCTTTTATAGGCTGCTGGGAAATATTTGCACGTACCTACTTGCTGTGGATTATTATTAAGATTCTTGCACGTGCCGACTAGCTACTACTTGCTGTGGATTAAGATTCTGGAAACCTTTTTCTGTAGTACTAAGCAAGTGTTATCACCTAAACATGTCAACATGCATGCATGTGTGACTTAGACTTGTTAGCTTATATAACTGACAAGTGGTTCTTCAAGGAGGCTATGCCAAAACTTAAACTCACTAGTGTAGAAACATTTTTTTTACATATAACTAAAAAGTCGATTTCTTGAGGCTCTAACCAAAAGGCATGTGAAAATGGGTGGGTGGGCCACCCTGGGCCGTTGGCCAGGCTCCCCCGTTACTTACCCTTTAGGCCCAAAGGCCCAGAATAGAGCAAAAGGCCAGCGCTGAGGGGCGCCGCCGTGACTTCGGCTCCCGGGCATCACGGAGCTGCGAGCGCTCGAGGTTGCGGCGCGGTGCGGAGACGGGATGGGAGACCGAGGAGGCGCCATTACTCCATGGCGGGGAGGCCGAAGCGACGCTCTATGCGCCGAACTCAACCCCGATCGGATCCCAGGTCAGCCCCAATCCTCCTTCATTGTATCTCTGTCCTTTCTCTTTTCCAATCCCCAACCCCAAACGAAGCTGATGGATTTGATCTCCCCAAGCTACTGCTTCTAGTGAGAGCAACTATGGCTGGCGCCTGGCGGTGGCCGGTGGCCGGTGGTCGGAGTCCGGCGAGGCTGATGCTGGTGGAAGTAATGAACCTGAAACACATCCAAATATAGAAGAGCCACATGAAGCTCCAGGTCATCCGGAACCAGAACCAACCATGGACAATTTCACCAGTGAGTTTGATCCTAATGAAATTGTATGTGATCCAGCTCTTAGAAAACAAATATATGAGTATGCACCTGAAATTCAAGACCAAGTTAGGAGAGCATATATATTGAAAGGTCCATCACAACCAACAAATATATTGAAAGATCCAGGTTCAAGGGGCTTTTCTTTGGGTTGGTATAAGAAATATAATTGGTTAGAATATAGTGAATCCAAAGATGCTGGTTATGATGTATTTAACAAAACTGGTTGGGGAGATTGGAAACATGCATACAAAGCATTACCTGAACATGTTGGTGGTGTAGGTAGTGCTCACAACAAGTGTGTTTAGAAATATGGTGACTTTAAAAATCAAAGACAGAGTGTGCAGAGAGTATTAAAAAGAGCTAGAAAACAATCGGAGGAATTATACCAAACTCGTTTAACTTCTACTTTACAATGTTCAAGATATCTCTTAAAGCAAGGCGTAGCTTTTCGTGGACATGATGAATCTTCTTCCTCTTTGAACAAAGGCAATCTTCGAGAGTTGATTGATTTTCTAAAAGACAATGAAGAAGTTAGGAATGCCTATGATCGAGGTGGCTTAAATTGTAAGATGACTAACCCAGATATCCAAAAGGATCTTGCAAGGTGTTGTGCAGAAGAAATAACTGAAGCAATTATGGAAGAGATTGGTAATAGGCCATTTTCTGTTCTCATTGACGAATCACGTGATATATCAGTAAAAAAACAAATGACTGTTATTTTAAGGTTAGTAACTAGTATATTGTGTCAGTTCTATTAAGTTGTCTAATTCTGTACAATATTAAGTTTTATTAGTGTTTTTTTTAAATGGTGTACTACTGCAGGTATGTGAATTCTAAAGGGATTGTTGTTGAAAGATTTCTTGCTCTTGTACATGTCAAAGAGACTACAACCGATGCATTGAAGGAAGCATTGCTTGCTGTCCTTGATAGGAACAAGCTATCAGTTTCTCGGATATGGGCAAGGATATAACGGGGCTTCTAATATGAGAGGTGAATTTAATGGACTGCAGCGTATTGAAAACTGGCGAGGTATCTACAGAAAATGGAGTATTGAAACTGGCAAGGTATCTACAGAAAGAGGCTTGAATCAAGAAACTATCCTTGCTAGGCCTGAGGATACTAGATGGGGTTCACATCATGTTACTTTGGTTCGCTTGTCCCAAATGTGGGACTCAGTGATAAAGGTTCTTCAAATAGTTCATGAAGATGGACGAGTGCCAAATCAAGCAGCTGGCTTGATACAGAAAATGGAGTGCTTTGAATTTGTTTTTATTATGGTGCTTATGTTAAAGGTTCTTGGCATCACAAATGAGCTCTCACGTGCCTTACAAACAAAAGGTCTCAATATTGTTAATGCTCTTGAGGTTAGTTCTTATTCAGTTGTTCCCTTTCTTACAATGTTGCTTTTCTTATTCAGCTATTTCCTTTTGCTATTAATTTGACTGCACTTATATAATTCAATTGTAGCTTATCCATGATGTCAAAGCTCAGTTTAACACCATGAGAGAGAGTGGCTGGGATAACTTATTTGATGAGGCAAGACAATTTTGTGATTTGAATGGTATTCCTATTCCAAATATGGCTGAGGAAATACCAGTGAGAGGTTGTTCAAGGCGTGATGGATTTACTATTACTAATCTTCATCATTATCGTGTTGGGATTTTCTATGTTGTTCTTGATAAAATATGTGCTGAGATGAATCATCGGTTCACTGAACCGACGATGGAGCTATTGATGTGCTTTTCTTGTCTTGATCCAACGAACTCTCTCTCTAGTTTTGATGTCAACAGTTGTGCTCGGCTTGCTGAAATTTATGCTGAGGATTTCTCAAATCATGATCGTGGAGTCATAAGGGGACAATTGGAGACATATATTCTTCATGTAAGGAGGCATGCTGCCTTTGCTAATTGCAAATATATTGAAAGTTTGTCCCAGAAAATGGTTGAAACTGAAAAACATTTGTTTTTTCCATTGGTCTACAAGCTCATTGAATTGGCCTTGTTGGTGCCGGTGTCAGCAGCAACTGTTGAAAGGGCTTTCTCATGTATGAAGACTATCAAGTCTAAATCCCGCAATAGGATTGCTGATGATTGGTTCAACAACTTCATGATCTGCTATATTGAGCGAGAACTATTCAATTCACTTGATGAAACTACTATTATTCGGCGGTTTCAAAACTTGAAGAGTCGCAAGATGCAGCTGCCTCGTAACCATGCTCATGGCCGTGGGCATCCGTAGTTACCAATTAGCATTTAGGTTTATCTTTTGTGTTTCATTATCTAAGTCGTGAACTTGTGTATTGAAAAATCATTTTAATATTTTAATTTGAATCTATCATGGTTTCCTAATTTTATATGTATGTTATATAATATATTCATGTGCATTGCTTGTCACTGTTAGCTCGGCGTATTGTCATGCCCAGGCTCTCAAAAATTCTTGGCTCCACCACTGTGGGTGGGCAACCGTCTCTACAAATATATTTTTGGAGGCATGAGGTGGACTTGAGCTATTTGTCTCAAAAAATTGTTTCCATTCAACTCGGGATGTGTTGCTTTGCACATGGCCTCTTTACCCATGTTTGGTCCATTGAATGATGTCAAATGAAAAACTTAACTAGAAACTTTTAGAACTCGTTGAGATGTAAAATTGACACATAAAGTTTATATTTATCTAACTATAATACGTTAGGTCTTCATCTAGCCTCCCTCTGCTACATCCATACCGGCCAAGAAGACCATCACACCCTACCACAAGGCCACATCAACACGAGGTGCATATCAACATCCGATTGGACCGTAATGAGACCCAAACATAGATTATGGGCGTAAAAATGCATTTTTTGAGAGTACAAATATATTGGAATGATACAACCACACAAATTTAAGTACCACTCGTGGACTTTTTTTGCCTCCTTGTTCTAGATGTGGTCTCTACAAAGAGTGCTATTTTGAGAACATCATGGAGGACGTAAGTGATTCCCTGAACACAAGGTGGGGCAAATTGTACATGGAGTCTAGAAGATACTATATAGGGTATCCCACAGACATGATACACAAGACACAGATAAACATCACATCCCTAGATCTTGGGAGACCTCTTTGTAATAAGACTAGAAAACAAATCCTAGCTAGAATGGAAGGAAAACAAATCCTAGACAGAATGGAAGGAAAACCAATCTATAACCCTGCTTTCGGACAATTGCCCTGTTCGCTTGGCTGATAAGCCATGACTGAAAGTACTGTTGACTGATTTGTTGTGAGAGAAAAATAATGTTCGTTAGCTGAAAAAGTACGGCTTATAAGCCAAGCAAACATGGCGAATATAAGGAAGGTATATGTATCCCTTCCCTACACCTATACTAGGTGACATACACCTTAGATGTCTCAATATCATCAATCTCACATAAGGCAAACAAAAGCAATATAACCACAAACATAGGACATAGGGTATTACATCCTCATTAGTGTCCAAAGCTATCTAAGCTTTGTGTCTCATGTGTTAGCTACCATCTTGTTCTCTGCCGCACAATACCCATAAACATTGCCAATAATAAAAACACCAACAGTGTCCCTATCATACAGGTCAGTTCCATGCAGACGCTGATATTGGTTTCTATGATACACTGGTGTACCTAAGGCATGGCTACCTTGCCTCTGGCCAAGACCCCACTATGGCCGGTCATTGAATAACTCATGTATGGAGAAGATGAGGTCTAATGTGTTGCTGGGTTTATTAAATAACCAGGCTCGTAGTTTAGTTGATTAGGTTCCTTGTGGCTTTCCCACATGGCTTGAGGTTCTCGACTTAGTATAATTGCTCATATTTTTTAGGATTTAAGAGCACTTTTCTTTTAGTAAATAGTGTGTGATGTGTCTATCGAAAATGACGACTTTGTCAAACTTGAGATCTGTCAGCTTAGTGTTTCGAAGATGCTCACAGGAATATGATTTGGTTCATAGGAGTACGGAGTCCAACATGTTTGTAAGTGTTTGTACTCATAGGCATGAGGTAGGAGTGAGTGTTTCTAGTGCGATGAAAATCACCTAGTTCCAAAAATACTATTAGGTAGCGAATTGAGCTCAATTGTTTGGGTTCTTTATGGCAGAACTTCCTACATGGGCTTAAGTTTCTGCCTCAACGCAGGGGCTCGCATTTTTTACCTAAGGTTCAAGTATTTTTCTTGACATGAGTGCTTGCATTGTCTAGATTTATACCAGGGGTGCGTGGCGTTGGATGTGTACTCCAGGATTTATTCCTCGATCACCAATTTTGGCATCTGCTGAATCAGTCTTTCGAAAGTCATATGAGATGTGCAAACGTGCTGTGATTCGCAGGAAATAAAAGACTATTGGGTCAGTTACTGTTGTAGTTTCGTGGTACACATGCACGCATAACATAAAGCATCCAATTGCTCGTTTACTGCGACCTGCAGAGCAGGCTGCTTGTGCTTTCTTTGCTCTTTATCGGAATCGGTCCGCTTCTCGGTCGGCCACCGGATATCGCCGTGTCTCAAGATGCGACGATGATTTTATTAAAAAAAGAAAAAAACTGCGACGCCACCACAACTGGAGACGGCCCTCGACAAAGGCCCATTAACCCTCGGCAAAGGCTTTGCCGAGGGCCGTCCTCGGCAAAGAGTTCTCGGAGAAATTTGAGTCGGCAAAGAGGGTCTTTGCCGAGGGCCCTTTATCGGCACTCGGCAAAGCCTTTGCCGAGGGCCCTTTATCGGGCACTCGGCAAAGCCTTTGCCGAGGGTTGCAGCGGCACTCGGCAAAGAAAAGCAGCCGTCACGGCGCCGGCGCCTGGAACAGAGTCTTTGCCGAGGGCCGTCTCCGGGGGCCCTCGGCAAAGAATTTTTTTTTAAAAAATCTTTGCCGAGGGCCTCCAAGCATGGCCCTCGGCAAAGAAATATGCAGAATTTTTCCAAAAAATCTTTGCCGAGGGCGATGGGACGGCCCTCGGCAAAGAATAATTCTTTTTTTTAAAACTCTTTGCCGAGGGCTTCCACGCAGGCCCTCGGTAAAGAAATTTTATTTTTTTTAAAAAAAGTCTTTGCCGATGGCCTCCAACCATGGCCCTCGGCAAAGAAATGTTGCAGAAATTCATTTATTTTTAAATCTTTGCCGAGGGCAATGGGACGGCCCTCGGCAAAGGACCCTTCTTTGCCGAGGGACTTGGTCATTGCCCTTGGCAAAGAGGTAGAATTTTTTTTTGTTTTTTGTTTTTTGCATTCCATCGACACAAGCATTTCATATATATACATATATATATATCAACCATCACATATATATATATCACACAGAATCCATTTTCTCACAATATATCACAACCATAATTGTGAACCACAAATCATAATATATTACAATGACAAGTCACATGTTCATCATCATTCACATGTTTATTACGACAAGTTCATGAAATCCAAGCACAAGTCAGAACCATAAACCACAAATATTACAATAAAGTCCAACCACATCACCTAGCACTAGTCCTGATCAAGGTAGCCTATGAGACGGTGGTGAAGGAAAGGCGGGATCACCCGGTGACGCACTACCAAATTGATTGGAACCCGCGGACGAAGGCTGCACAAAGGAGTAGAGATTGCATGTGTGAGTAATCCGGAAAAACAATTTTGGAACTTAGAGATTGCATCTAGTAATCTAGAAATACAAAAAGATTAGACTCAATTGAAAATTTCGGCAGCACCTCCCTTGCACGGGGAGGTTTCCAAAACCTGCAAGAAACAACAGCACGAACGCCGACATCCACAACGGCACGAACGCCGACATCCACAACGGCACGAAGGCTGACATACATGCAAAACACAAGCGAAAAGTGAACTTTCATACTTACAGGAGTAGCTGCAGGAGTAGGAGGAGGAGCTGAAAACTGTACAGGTACACCCGATGCTTGCCCAAGACTTTGCATGATCACCATCATCTCCGCCATCTGCTTCTACGCAGCCTCGAACGCGACCTGCTGGGCCTGCAGCTGTGTGGTCAGTTCCGCGTTCTGCTCTTGACTTTGCCTTTTTGTTTCTTGCAGCTCGGCCTGCAATATTTCACTCCAATGTATCAGTAATGCAAATCTAATTTAGGTGTGTAAATATCAACGTACGACGAGTAAAACAGGAATTACCTGGAGTGCCTGGACCTGCTGCAGTGCTGGAGAAGGCCGTGAGCGTATGGGCTGACTGGAGCTCATGCTCCGTGCTCGGATAGCGTCGAGGGAGGGAACAGTGGTGGAGTCGATGGCGCCGTCTGCAATCCACAACCGCCCGTGCTTCTTGCCTCCTCCGAGCCTCATGATCGTCTCTACATCAATGGGCTCAGTGCGCACATTGTAATCTTCCCCATAGATCTCCCTTACCGAGGACGTGTACTCTTGGACTTTAGTATATACGTTCGGGTCGGAGTACACCTGGGGCGGGCCAGCCGGGTCGAAGGAGACAGAGGACGACGCCCTGCCCATGTGGGACATAGCCCACGCAGAGAACTCCGAGACCTCCTCGCCCGGGTGCGCAGCCTCCTGCGAGAAAGACGGGAAGATGGTGAGATATCAAGCAGAATTGAGCATCAAAATAAATGAAAGAAATCACTTATGTATGCTTGTTTGTATCCGGGGAGGCTGCGGCTGCCTTGATGGTGAGTTGGACCTTGCCTCATCAGACGCCTTGACGGGAATGGCCGCCGTGACCCAACGGGCCTAATTTGCCGAGGGAGATTTTATTTGCCGTGGGCCTATCTTTGCCGAGGGCCGGACCCTCGGCAAAGGCCTTTTTGCCGAGGGCCGTTCTTTGCCGAGGACTCCTGTGGCTGGCCCTCGGTAAAGAGTGTCTTTGCCGAGTGCCCGAGATTTGGCCCTCGGCAAAGCACGCGTTTCCAGTAGTGCACGATGAGACCACGGCGAGGAGCTCTGGTATATCGCAATCTCGGGTTTCTTGGATTAGCTCGGATCGATGTGTATCTTGTATAGAGAGATATTGTTGACGACGCATGGGTGCTGCAGGGCATCTGCATCAATGTCTCGTCGACGTCATTCGTCAACCCTCCAAAAACACGTGTTCGGTGAATCCCCTTGGTGAGGATTGGAAGGGATTGAATGAGGTTAAAGGGAGACTTTAACTTGTAGGAAGTAAAATTTTCTCAATCCCCTTAGATTGAGGATTAACCAAATGAATAAACGCTAAAGTTGGGTCAAACGAGCTAACAGTCTCAATGATGGCTAATAGAACAATGTATTTTGGTCGTGCCATGCAGCACAACCATAACTGTATATCACTGTTAGGCAAATGATTTTTTAATATTGCCATAGATTGTGAAGATGTAGACTTTGTAGAGATGGGTTGTAACAGCCACCTTTTTTTTTGCAAAGAAGAGAGAGCTTTGTTAATTAGTCAGAGTTTAGGATACAACCTCGAGTTGTACAATTTGCTGAACATAGGTTGACACACTAAAACACCAAACCTGTCGACGAAATATGGTCGGCAGTCTACCTAGGGGTATGCCCAAGGTAGTAGATTATCGGCAGACATGTGCGCAAGCTACGAACGAGATGGTGACGCAAGACAGACACGAGGTTTTATCCAGGTTCGGCCGCCATGAAGGTGTAATGCCTACGTCCTGCGTCTGATTGTATTGCTGTATGTAAATGAGATGATTTTCGAGAGGGGTCCCCTGCCCACCTTATATAGTTTGAGGGGGGCAGGGTTACAGATCTGGAAACTAATCCTAACCAGTTACAATTGCCATATGTGGCCGGATAAGGATTCCTATTCTAACCGACCAGGATCTTGCTTGATCTTCAAGTCTATCTTGATTCCTTGCGTGGGACTCTGAGCAGATCGGCTGGGCCGTGTGTCGTCTTCTAGTGGGCCAGACCCCCTGGTCTGGGCCGGCCCAAACCTAGCCGTAAGGGTATAGGGGTTAATACCCCCACAACTAGTCCCCGAGCACCATGTATTATGTTGCGACACGCCGTTTGATCTTCTTCGACTAATGCGGTCTGTCTTCATGTCATCTCCAACTGGTTGAAACATTGACCAAGCGAATGTACCAGTATTCTAGTCAGCACAGAGAGCAGTAGACCACGATTATAGCCAAAGATTCCGGTTGTCCGAAGAATGCATGGTGCTCTAAAGAAAAAAGAAAAAGATTTCTTTTCTGATCAAGTGTGCCCACTTGTATTTCTGAAAAAAATGTAAGTGACCCTTGTACAGTAGTAGTTATGGCCAACAGTCAGAGTGTAGGGGTCGATAAAATAAGCACATTCACCGCAAGGTGAAGTGTGCCCACTTAGTCCCCGAGCCTAGTAGTAGGTGACATAAGCACGTGGTGCCAGGGTCTAAAAAGAATTCCCAGTTAAGTTGAGAATCCAATCGTCGTACAAGCGATACGAGCTGCACCGGCAGGTGCATCATACCGATGTAGTCCCCGAGCTTGCTGGAAGGCGAGGTATCAGCCTTGTAGCAAGGTCTAAAAAAAATAAATGCCTCTCAACTGTATGTGAGTACCAATCACATGTAGCCGAGGAGAGCGGTCCCCGAGCAATGGTCGGAGAGTGGTCGGGGCAGTCCCTGAGCGCAGCATGGGGAAAACGACGAATCCTCGAGAATAACCGTAGTCGGGACAGCCCCGAGCACAAAGGTAGTCGGGATAGTCCCCGAGCGCGAGGGCGGTCAAGACAGTCCTGAGCACGAGAGTGGTCGGAACAGTCCCTGAGCACGATGGTGGTCGGGACAGTCCCCGAGCACAAGGATAGTCTCGACAATCCCCGAGCACGAGGGTGGTCGGGACAGTCTCCAAGCACAAAAAGTGTGGCAAAAAACCATATGCCACTTTTACTATTATTTTATGTATTTATTTATTTATTTGTTCTGACAAGTCTAGTCTGACACGTCTGGTCAAAAAAGTAGACGGGTATAGCACGTCATACTGCCTTTTTGTCTTGTCAAGCAAAAAGTTGCGTGGCACCTATCAGTAGGTGCGTCAGCGTGGGCCCTCCCACACTAGCAACGAAGAGGCACATATATTGGCGTAGATCTTGAGGCTGAGTAATACTGCAAACGTGAAAACAACCGTCTGCGGTGCGTGCGCACATCCCCCAAGAATCCCGACAGACGAAACGGCATAACTCTTGGGTTAAATACGATATATGATAGGTCAGTTACTATTTACTAAACCCTATTGCCATTCGCAACCGTAGCTTTCGTCTTCCTCTTCAGGACCAGGTCACCTACCACGAAGAACCGCTCCTTGACGTTCTTGTTGTAGTACCTGCGCAAAACAGCAAGGTATTTGGCTGTACGTACGTAAGAATCGAGCCGCTTCTTTTCTGCACTATTCACTTCTAGCTCCCGCACTTTATTGGCCTTGTCTTCGTCGAAGTTCTCTACTCGTGCTGATCTGAAGGCTATATCTGCTGGGAGCAGTGCCTCGGAGCCATAAACCATAAAGTATGGTGATACGCCGGTATTGCGACTGGGCTGGGTTCTGAGACCCCAGACCACGGCTGGTAGCTCTTTGAGCCATCTTCCAGGAGCCTTGTCATTCTCTCTGTACATCCTCTTCTTAAGTGCGTCCAAGATCATACCATTTGCCCGCTCGACCTATCCATTAGCTCTAGGGTGTGCCACCGAGACGTATTTTACTACTATGCTCCTTTCATCGCAGAAGTCCCAAAAAGCGTTCTCGGTGAATTGATTATCCAGATCAGTGATGATACTGTTGGGTATGCCGAAGCGATGGATGACCTGGTCGAGGAATGCGATAGCCTTTTCTGAAGATGCCTTGACTAGGGGCATGTACTCTATCCACTTGGAGAATTTGTCGATCAGCACAAAGACGCATGTAAATTTTCTAGGGGCCGGTTTGAAAGGCCCGATCATATCCAGTCCCAAGCATGCGAAGGGCCAAGAGGCTGGTATAGTCTGAATCTCGTGTGCTGGTACATGGATTCTCTTGGCGAAAAACTAACAACCTTCACAATGGCGGACTAGCTTCTCTGCATCGGCTACGGCTGACGGCCAATAGAACCCTGCTCGGAAAGCCTTACCGACCAGCGTTCTCGAGGCCGCGTGGTTGCCGTAGGAGCCAGAGTGGATTTTGTCTAGGAGATGTTCACCATCCTCCTGGGTTATACACTTTATCAAGATTTCCTCCTTCGCGTTCTTGTGCCACAATTTGCCATCGACGAGCAGATACTGCTTACTACGATGCATTAGGCGTTCGTTTTCTGTCCGATCGGTGTAACCGCTACCATCTATCAGGTACTTGATGAAAGGTACTCTCCAGTCAGGCTTCTTAGTGGTCGAAGGTGGTTTGGTGGTGTTTGACGCCGGAACCGTAGCCACCAATAGCTGGTCTGGAGGATTGTCGACCATGGGATCTTCTTCTTTGATAGAGGGCGTGAGCAGGTCTTGAACAAATACGCCATGTGGGACTTTGGCTCGGGATGATCCTAACTTTGACAGCGCATCTGCTGCTTGATTTTTGTCCCGGACCACATGTGTGTACTCGATGCCATAGAACTTGCCTTCCAGCTTTCTGATCGCTTTGCAGTATGCTTCCATCTTTTCGCTGGTCGTATCCCAGTCCTTGTTGAGTTGGTTGATGACCAGAGCCGAGTCTTCGTAGACATAGAGACGCTTGACGCCGAGCTTGACCGCAATGCGCAGACCATGTAGGCATGCTTCGTACTCGGCGGCGTTATTAGACGCCGGGAAATAAATCCTGAGGACATATCAGAGCTGCTCCTTGGATGGTGATACGAAAAGGACTCCTGCTCCTGCGCCATCGATGTTGAGAGAGCCATCGAAGTACATCTTTCAATACTCGGCGCGCCCCTGAGAGGCAGGTGTGTTTAAGTATGTCCACTCGACGATGAAATCGACAAGTGCCTGAGACTTGATTGTAGTATGGCTTGCAAATTCCAAGGAGAAAGGGCATAGCTCCATTGCCCATTTGATGATGCGTCCGTTTGCATCCTTGTTGCGAATGATGTCTCCCAGAGGGTACTCGGTCATGACCACCACACGATATCTGTCGAAGTAGTGTTTCAACTTTCGGGATGTAATTAGTATGGCGTAGATCAGTTTCTGAATCTATGGGTACCTGGTCTTGGATTCACTGAGCACCTCACTGATGAAATAAATTGGTCGCTGTACCTTGTAGACATGGTCGGGCTCGTCGCGCTCGACCACCATTGTAGTGGAGACCACTCGATTAGTTGCCGCAATGTAAAGCAGGAGGGTTTCATCTTCTCTGGGAGCAGTGAGGACCGAAGGTGCTATAAGGAATTGTTTTAGCTGTGTAAAGGCAGCATCTGCTTCCTTCGATCACTCAAACTTCTCGGATGCTTTGAGCAGCTGAAAAAATGGTAGTTCTTTTTCGCCTAATCTAGATATGAAACGACAGAGGGCGGCCATGCATCCGGTAAGCTTCTGAACATCCTTCACCTTTTTGGGCGGCTTCATGTACAAGACAGCTTTTACTTTCTCTGGGTTAGGGCGTATGCCGTCGTGACTGACGACGTTGCCGAGCAGTATACCAGATGGAACACCAAAGATGCACTTCTTTGGGTTTAATCTCCATTGGAATGTGTTAAGTGCTGCAAAGGTATGTTCTAGGTTGTCGACAAGGGTGGATGCTTCCTTGGTTTTAACAACTACATCGTCAACATAAGCCTCGATGAGGTCGTCTTTTATCTCGTCTTTGAGGCAGGCTTGTATGGCGCGTTGGTAGGTAGCCCCAGCGTTCTTGAGCCCGAACGACATGGTCATGTAGCAGTAGGCGCCGAAGGGCATGATGAAGGATGTCTTGATCTGGTCGTCCTTTTTTAGAGCGATCTGGTGATAACCAGAGTAGCAATCGAGAAAGGAAAGCAGCTCGCAACCGATAGTTGAATCTACAACCTCGTCTATGCGAGGTAAGCTGAATGGGTCTTTAGGGCAGTGTTTGTTGAGATCAGTGTAATCAACGCATATTCTCCATTCCTTATTCTTTTTGCGTACAAGAACTGGGTTGGCTAACCACTCTCGATGATACACTTCTTTAATAAATCCGGCTGCTAAAAGCCATGTAACTTCTACCCTAATAGCCTCCTTTTTGTCGCGAGCGAACCGTCGTAGCTTCTGCTTGATGGGTTTGGCCTTGCCATCGACATTTAAGGAGTGCACGATCAAGTTCCGAGGTACACTGGGCATGTCAGCGGGTTTCCATGCGAACACGCTCACGTTGCTCCTCAAGAACCTGACGAGCGCGTCTTCCTATTTAGGATCCAGGTTGGCCCCAATAAGGGCCATTTTGCTGGGATCACCGTCGACCAGCTGGATCTCTTTGTGCTCTTTGGACTTGATGTTCTTGTGTGGGGCCTCGAGCTCTGGGATCTCCAGGTGGTCGGCTGGGGTCTGCTTGGCGTCAAGCATGGTCTCGGCCATGCGAATAGAGAGGTCGTGAGCCTCTGCTATTTTGAAGCTGTCATTCTCGCAGGTGTAAGCTACGTATATGTTGCCCCTGAGAGTTAGAACCCCCTTCTCAGTAGGCATCTTGAGCACCAAATACATGTAGTGAGGTATGGCCATGAACTTGGTGAGCGCTGGTCGGTCAAGGATAGCAAGGTAGGTGCCTTCGAAGTCAGTGACCACGAAGTTGACGTAGTCGTTGCAGAAGTGGTCTGGGGTACCAAATTGCACAGGTAGCGTGATCTGCCCGAGAGGTGTGGAGCTCTGTCTGGGGAGAACACCCCAGAACTGTGCCTCGTATGGCTTGAGATCAGCCTGGGTTATCTTCAGGACTAGCAAACTGTTCTTGAACAGTATATCGATGGAACTGCCGCCGTCAATTAGCACTCTATCGAACTGAACCTTGTTGATACAAGGATCGAGAACCAGAGGAAAACGCCCTAGCTTAGGTATTGCTGCCCATTGGTCCTGGTTTGTGAACACCATACGTGATGACGTCCTCCAAACGTTTTCAAATTTTTACCACCGCATATGCATGTGATATCACGACATCTCGCCAAGTTTCATGATTTTCGGGATTCGTTTGAATTTTATAGAATTAAATAACCACTCGCACGCAAGTTCGCGGCGTTGCTTCGTGAGCACGTTAATCGAAATTTGGAGACAGTTCCTAGATTTAGCATAAAGTGACACTAACAAACAAGAATAACATTTTTTGAATGGATCAAAACTATTATTCGATGCACCTGCAGTTCAAACCTACATTTTCCGGAAAATTGCAAGAAAACGAAATAAAGTGAAGAAATATAGCAAACAACAATGAAATTGTGCCAAATTTGAACATGTTGTTCATGGTACAAATACAAATCTAAGAAAAAAAGTTGGTGGCAAAAAACAAAAAAAAAATTATTTTGCCGAGTGCCAAGGTTTGGCACTCGGCAAAGTGAATATTTTGCCGAGTGCTAGCCCTAGGCACTCGGCAAAGCCAATATTTTGCCGAGTGCCAAACAGAAGTCACTCGGCAAAGAGGACGGCGTTGGGTACCGTTATCCCCGGGCGCCTCTTTGCCGAGTGCCCAACTTTGCCGAGTGTCTGGCACTGGGCAAAGTTTGGCTTTGCCGAGTGCCTTATTTTGCCGAGTGCCAGACACTCGGCAAAGCCCTATTTGCCGAGTGCTAAGTTTCGCCGAGTGCGGCACTCGGCAAAGGTGGCCTTTGCCGAGTGCCCGATATTTGGCACTCGGCAAAGATTTGAGCACTGGGCAAAGTCCCGATTTCCTGTAGTGATTATTACCTAGGTGGTTGTCATATTTTTTTTCTAAAGTGACTATTTTTCCTTGGCTACAGTTGGGTCCGAACCGCTAATGTCAACAGTCTCGTCTCCTTCGCCCCCTCCCGTGATGCTCCAATCCCCATCTCTTCTCTAAACATGATTGCTGGGTCCTCACCTTGATGGTGTACCAGCACAGCTCCAAGACGAACCGCTAATGTCACCTTGATGGTGTACCACCTATGCCCTGTTGAGGCGTGCCCATGATCACCTCCCTCCGTGAGCTCAAAGATCCCTCGAGATCATCTCCTATGTGAGCGCTTGCTTATGAGCCGGCTCAATCATGAGGTACACCAGAAGCCTCGATACCATTATAGTTGCTCTTTACGTTGCCCGCGGGGATGAGCACAAAAGCCCCGAACAAATCCTCCTTCAGAACACAAGACAAAAAAAGAAGCTTGGGAGTAGTTTTGAGTGAAAACGGAGGCGGCATTTTTATTTATTCCATTACAAGCACAGGGCACAAAAAAAACCTGGCATTCGTCACACACTCTTCTACATCGATTCCTTTCCCATTTTTTTCGTTCTTACCGTACGTCCTTTTTATTCACATGTACACACACCTGATGGTAAAAGCTCACCAGCCAAGCTTGCATGCGCGCAGTCCGCCGATAGACGTTTTCATCAATTCCTACAACCAGAGCGCGCCGGCGTTCCTGAGCATGGGCACGAGCTCGCCGGAGAGGTGCAGCGCCATGACCCTGTTGGTCCCGCCGACGAGGTCGCCGCCCACGAACACCGCCGGCACGGTGGGGGTGCCGGCGGCGGTGCCGCGCCCGGCGCCGAGCCTCCTGGCCAGCTCCCGCTCTATCTCCATGCCTCGGGGGTCCCTGTCCAGATCGTGCACCGCCGCGTTCACGCCCAGGCTGCTCAGCAGCGACGTCACGACGTCGCCCATGCTGCAGTTGCTCGCCGTGAACACCACCACCGCGCGCTCCGACGCCATCCTCGCCACGTGGTCCATTGCCATCCTCGATCTGCTGCTTGCTTACCGCGCCCGGACCGGAAGGTTCTAGAGGCTTCTAGTCCCCCTCTCCTTGGGTGCTGAGATGATTTCGAAGGTGATGTGGTTTCTTGCTTCTACTGGCCATGGGACGGCTTGCCTAGCTTTTATAGGCTGGAAAAAGGTGTTGGATTGTTGGTACGTGGTACCTACTTGCATTGGATTATACTCCGTATGTTATAGATAGAAGAAAGAAGATTCTTTTCTTGACAACTAACTGATAGCATTTGCTGAACGTGTTATATTATAATATGTGCAAATGGAACATATATAGCTAGATTTGGTTCTTCTATATATAAATGAAAAATAGCTTTGGATAAGAATCCATGTCTGTGTTCAAGCATGAGGGCCCTGGGAACATTGGAATCTCTCTCTCTCTCTCCCCTCATGACTCACGAGTCGACCACAGACAAAATTTGCAATATTATATCACGAATCTGAAAAACCATAAGGATCTTTTCAAAAGCATGGCTCATAAGGATAGAGCTGTATAGATATATGGGGATTTTCTTCGGTCATAGTTTATACGCAAAACAATCTTCAAAGAATATTAACACTTGCACTTACATTTTCACATACTGACCAAGTACACAGGTTAAAGATACTAGTGATATATGCTTTTTTTTGAGAGAAATATATATATATTGTGGTGTGTGCAAGGATAGTTTAAATTGATGCTCTTGATAAGGACCATTTATGCTAGTGTGTGGCATTCATGCCTTGAGTGATGCTTGTGTTCTCCTGTGCTGGTCAGGCAGGTGCGGCAGTGCCGCCCTCTGCTGGTCAGCAATCTTTGAGTGCATGAACTGTCATGAGCATCACGGTTATCATGTTACACCTTGCACCCCATAGATGCTGAGATATAGGGGAGTTCCCACACTTCATCTTAAATATGTGCATTTGGCATTTGAGGCCAAAATTTGAATTCCTTCAATGCACATATTTAGGAGGAGCTCACTATATAATAGGATTCAAAATCTTAATGTTTATTAATCTCTTGTAAGCTTTAGTTGTGTTGTCATTAATTACCAAAAAGGGGGAGATTGTAAGTGCATCTAGCCCTTTAGTGGGTTTTGGTAAATTGAATGACAACACAATTAAAGGTCTAATAAGTTTGCTAAGTGTTGAACAGGAAATTGAGTCTATTGCATATACTTGTGGGTTGTGTATTAACAAGTATATACAAGGTTCAACTAGTAGGCAAACTTGATGATATGCCACATTATGTTAAAATGAATGCCAAACTGTGTATTGTTGAATTAGAAGTTTTTAGAAGCAATCTAGTTCAAGCAAAAGACAACAATGCAAATGGAATCAATGAAATGGCTTCTATGTTGTGCGATATCATAGCATCATATGAAAGCAAACATACTTGGTAAATGATAATGTAAAGTGGATATAAGTCGGTCTCTATATTGGTTTGCTTACGTGGATGAATATATGAAAGATCAATTGGAATGTCAAGCCAAAATAAGAAGGGAATAAAGAATCGTGAATTAGCTTGACCATATTGATGTTGATCCATGTATGTCTCTATGTGAGACAAACTAAAGCTTGATTGATCTCAACATTCATATCTAGAAAATATTCAAGCAAGGATCAAAATATTGAAGAAATGTTTTTCAATGGATGCTTAATATAATGTGACTTGAGTATGGCTTGATAGGGTGAAGATAGCAAGGAAAGGGCTTCGAAGTACTAAGCGAAGGTGAAGGGCAAGCGACGGCTTGGCGACCGAGGTACCATGGCTAAGGTGAAGAAGAGAGTACTTGCATTGAGTCGAGGTACTAATCAAGCTATGAGGAGTTATATTGTGTTAAGGATCAAATCATTAGTGGAAGTGACTTGAAGCCATGAAGGTGAACTCATATGTATGGAAATGGTTCAAGTCACATAATCAAGGTATAATGAGAATGAGGAAAACATATTCGATAATAGAAGTTTTCAATTGCCAAATGAAGTGGTAACCAGCTCAAAGGCATTTACATTCTTTTATGCTTTGAATTTGAGTTTAGGAAAAGCCGTACTATAAAGAGGGATTCTAGTACAGTTGGTCAACTGTGCAACTAGATGCTCAAAACTACAGATCTATATCCTCTTACCCAGCCAAAGCAGCCAGCCAAAAATCTCCAGATTCTATCTGTTTTGGCTAGGGCGGCAGTGCCGCCCATAAACGATCGTTGGGACCCAAGAGATATAAATACCATTTGGGTCGGCCCACAACTGAGAGCCTTCTTCTCCAACGGTTCAGTTCGAAACTGAACAGACCAAAGCTCACCTCTCTCTCCTCCATTGTTGCTCCTTCATCCTTCAAGCAAATCCTTGATTCCAATCATCAATACTTGAGAGAAAAGGCAGCAAAACTCGATTGGAGAGAAGGTCCACTGATTTCCAAAGTCTAAGAGCATTTGGTTCACGTTTGGCCGGCGGTTCTAGGGTTTGTTACTCTTGGAGCTTGCTCCTAGCTGGCTAGGCGTCGCCCTTGTGCTTGCCAACTCGTGTGGCAGCCTTGGGAGGTTTGTAACCTTATCCTGCAGCTAAGAAATTATCCCTCACTTCAAGAGTTCATTCTCTTGATTTGAGAACGAGGGCAAGGCAAGCCTTGGTGGCGAGCCAATCCTTTTGTGGATGCCTCAACAACGTGGACTTAGGCAAGCCATGGTGGCGAGCTGAACCACGGGATAAATTTTGTGTCTCGCGTGCTTCACTTTGTGTTCTTGCTGGTTCAACTCTTTGCTAACTGTTGTTAGGGTTTCGTAGCTCGATCCTCTCTTGTGTGAGATTTCTGTGGTATCCAGTCTTCGAACTAGATTTTGTCTTTCTGTTGTAGGATTGAGCAGTTGAGAGGGTCAGGTTACTATCTGTGAAATCTCAACACTATCTGCTTTATTTTTGAAGAGCGGCAGTGCCACCCTATAAGGCTGGCAGTGCCGCCCTCTGTTCTAAGAGAGTTTTGAGTTGAATTTGCAGGATTGAGCAACTGAGAGGGTCAGGTTACTATCTGTGAAATATAAACGCTGTCTGCTTTATTTTTGAAGAGCGGCAGTGCCGCCCTATAAGGCCGATAGTGCCGCCCTCTGTTCTAACAGAGTTTTGAGTTGAATTTTTATAGGCCTATTCACCCCCCTCTAGGCCTCCTAGGCGACATCAAGGTCCTTTCACTCTCGATCCATCTCTGCACAAAAAAATACTGGGACAGTAATTACAAAGAATTAATAGGAAATTGAGCTTCATGAACAACAATTGTAGCTCGAAAGTACCATTTTTGAAAAACATTATTGTACACTAATTATTGGAAAATGGAAATTGGTAGCCCCGGCCCTATAAATTGAAAATCGTAGTAAAAATAATTATTGCACAATAATGAAGAACATCTATTCTACTCTACTTCTAAGAACTAATTATAGCATCACATACTAACAATGATGATCTTGACCACCATGGAATAATTAGCTAAGAATTTAAATGTGTTCATAGACACCAACCTTTTGGATAATGGATTCACCATAATTTGAGCCTTGCACAAATGTCCAACTAGAAGAATGCTCTCTAGAATGAAGAAAGAACTAGAATGAGAATCAAGCAATGTAGCCATCAAAACGAAGCTAATTAAGCAACAAAATCAAAGGAGTGGATGTTTGTTACTAACCTTAAAGCAAAAAAATCAAGATATTCTTCAAAATCCAAGCCCTAGCTTCATGGTAAAGAGCAGACGCAACAATGAAGGGAAGGACCCAAACGCGCGCTTCTGTTCTCGGGATGGAAGAGAGGAGGAAGAAGAGGACGGCTGTAGCCTTTTTGTGCTGTAGGCTTATCACCGTCGGTTGTTAGCTAGAACCGACAGTGATAGATCCAAATCACTGTCGGCTCTTGGCTTAAACCGACAGTGATGAGGGGCCACCAAAACACTGCCGATTCAAGCCACAAAACGACAGTTATGTGGTCCTTCACTGCCGTTTTTAGCCCAGCCCCAATCATTTTTTTATTTTCAAGCTCATAACCGACAGTGAAGGTACATCACTGCCGGTTGTCACAAATCCGGCAGTGATGAGGATGGTAGTGATGTCCAAATCTGGGGTAGTGGAGAAGATGAGGTCTAATGTGTTGCTGGGTGTATTAAATAACCAAGCTCGTAGTTTAGTTGATTAGGTGCCTTGTGGCTTTCCCACATGGCTTGAGGTTCTCGACTTGGTATAATTGCTCACATTTTTTAGGATTTAAGAGCACTTTTCTTTTAGTAAATAGTGTGTGACGTGTCTATCGAAAGTGATGACTTCGTCAAACTGTAGATTTGTCAGCTTAGTGTTTCGAACATGCTCACAGGAATATGGTTCATAGGAGTTTGGAGTCCAACATGTTTGTAAGTGTTTGTACTCATAGGCGTGAGGTAGGAGTGAGTGTTTCTAGTGCGATGAAAATCACCTAGTTCCAAAAATACTATTAGGTAGCGAATTGAGCTCAATTGCTTGGGTTCTTTGTGGCAGAACTTCCTACATGGGTTCAAGTTTCTGCCTCAACGCAGGGGCTCGCATTTTTTACCTAAGGTTCAAGTATTTTTCTTGACATGAGTGCTCGCATTGTCTAGATTTATAACAGGGGTGCGTGGCGTTGGATGTGTACTCCAGGATTTATTCCTCGATCACCAATTTTGGCATCTGCTGAATCAGTCTTTCGAAAGTCATATGAGATGTGCAAACGTGCTGTGATTCGCAAGAAATAAAAGACTATTGGGTCAGTTACTGTTGTAGTTTCGTGGCACACATGCACGCATAACATAAATCATCCAATTGATCGTTTACTGCTGACCTGCAGAGCAGGCTGCTTGTGCTTTCTTTGCTCCTTATCGGAATCGGTCCGCTTCTCGGTCGGCCACCGGATATCGCCGTGTCTCAAGATGCGACGATGATTTTAATAAAAAAAGAAAAAAACTGCGACGCCACGATCAGACCACGGCGAGGCGCTCTGGTATATCGCAATCTCGGGTTTCTTGGATTAGCTAGGATCGATGTGTATCTGGTATAGAGAGATATTGTTGACGACGCATTTGTGCTGCAGGGCATCTGCATCAATGTCTCGTCATTCATCAATCCTCCAAAAACACGTGTTCGGTGAATCCCCTTGCATTGGAGAGGATTGGAAGGGATTGAATGAGGTTAAAGGGATACTTCAACTTGTAGGAAGTAAAATTTTCTCAATCGCCTTAGATTGAGGATTAACCGAATGAATAAACCCTAAAGTTGGGTCAAACGAGCTAACAGTCTCAATGATGGCTAATAGAACAATGTATTTTGCTCGTGCCATGCAGCACAACCATAACTGCATATCACTGTTAGGCAAATGATTTTATAATATTGCCATAGATTGTGAAGATGTAGACTTTGTAGAGATGGGTTCTAACAGCCACCTTTGTTTTGCAAAGAAGAGAGAGCTTTGTTAATTAGTCAGAGTTTAGGATACAATCTCGAGTTGTACAATTTGCTGAACACAGGTTGACACTGTAGCAAACCGCCGCTGAAAACCGACTGAGGGGTAAAATAGACAGTTTTGGAAAGTTCAGAGAGTAAATCAGACCGTTTCATAGTTGATGGGGTTATGTAGACCACCCCATAGTTGGGGGTGGAGTAGACTTTTTCCTTTTGAGCAATAAGCTAGGTGGGTCCGGCTTCTCGAGAAAAAAATTATTCTACCTCCAACCACTATTTGATGTCCTAGCTACCTGCGTTCACGTGAGATGTAAACAGTACCACAGCAGAAAAGTAATGTATTTTATTTCCTTGTGGCTGCGCCATAGCCTTGAGGTCGTTTACTGTCTGGTTTCCTGTAGCAACATTTAATGCCTAAGATTACTTTTTTTTTTTCAGTCCGTTCGGCTGAGCTGGATTAAAGCCGGCTGATCGTTTTCGACTAATTTATTGTGAGAAAAAACACTATTTTAATTGGTAGGTTTGTGAGGAGAAAGCTGCCGGCTCCGGCCAGCCGAACGGGCTCAAATTATGCACATTGTGGGTGCCCTTAGTTTTTTAATTCTTTCTATACCACTGCTGTTAGCACAGCTACCTCATCTCTCTCCACCGTCATTACCTAGGTGGTTGTCATATTTTTTTCTTTCCAAAGTGACTATTTTCCCTTGGCTATAGTGGGGTCCGAACCGCTAATGTCAACAGTCTCGTCTCCTTCGCCCCCTTCCGTGATGCTCCAATCCCCATCTCTTCCCTAAACATGATTGCTGGGTCCTCACCTTGATGGTGTACCAGCACAGCTCCACGACGAACCCTTTGGCACCCTAGGCGACTGTAAGAACCGATTGATGACTAGATACAGGGACGTAGGGTGAATAGCTATAGGAACAAATATGACACAATATTTTTGCCTCGAGGATCAGTGCGTGGCTTGCCAGCCACCTATGTCGCTGTTGAGGCGTGCCCATGATCACCTCCCTCCGTGAGCTCAAAGATCCCACAGGATCACCTCCTATGTGAGTGCTTGCTTATGAGCCGGCTCAATCATGAGATACACCACAAGCCTTG
This sequence comes from Miscanthus floridulus, assembly GCF_019320115.1. Classification (NCBI taxonomy): domain Eukaryota; kingdom Viridiplantae; phylum Streptophyta; class Magnoliopsida; order Poales; family Poaceae; genus Miscanthus; species Miscanthus floridulus. Next base: position 124,163,372 of record NC_089589.1, on the reverse strand, counting down.
ATACCATTATAGTTGCTCTTTTCGTGAAAAGCCCCGAACAAATCCTCCTTCAGAACACAAGACAAAAAATAAACGTGGGAGTAGTTTTGAGTGAAAACGGAGGCGGCATTTTTATTTATTCCATTACAAGCACAGGGCACAAAAAAAACCTGGCATTCGTCACACACTCTTCTACATCGATTCCTTTCCCATTTTTTTCGTTCTTGCCGTACGTCCTTTTTATTCACATGTACACACACCTGATGGAAAAAGCTCACCAGCCATGCTTGCATGCGCGCAGTCCGCCGATAGACGTTTTCATCAATTCCTACAACCAGAGCGCGCCGGCGTTCCTGAGCATGGGCACGAGCTCGCCGGAGAGGTGCAGCGCCATGACCCTGTTGGTCCCGCCGACGAGGTCGCCGCCCACGAACACCGCCGGCACGGTAGGGGTGCCGGCGGCGGTGCCGCGCCCTGCGCCGGCGCCGGCGCCGAGCCTCCTGGCCAGCTCCCGCTCCATCTCCATGCCTCGGGGGTCCCTGTCCAGATCGTGCACCGCCGCGTTCACGCCCAGGCTGCTCAGCAGCGACGTCACGACGTCGCCCATGCTGCAGTTGCTCGACGTGAACACCACCACCGCGCGCTCCGACGCCAGCCTCGCCACGTGGTCCATTGCCATCCTCGATCTGCTGCTTGTTTACCGCGCCCGGACCAGAAGGTTCTAGAGGCTTCTAGTCCCCCTCTCCTTGGGTGCTGAGATGATTTCGAAGGTGATGTGGTTTCTTGCTTCTACTGGCCATGGGACGGCTTGCCTTTTATAGGCTGGAAAAAGGTGTTGGATTGTTGGTACGTGGTACCTACTTGCATTGGATTATACTCCGTATGTTATAGATAGAAGACAGAAGATTCTATTCTTGACAACTAACTGATAGCATTTGCTGAACGTGTTATATTATAATATGTGCAAATGGAACATATATAGCTAGATTTTGTTCTTCTATATATAAATGAAAAATAGTTTTGGATAAGAATCCATGTCTGTGTTCAAGCATGAGGGCCCTGGGAACATTGGAATCTCTCTCTCTCTCTCTCCCCTCATGACTCACGAGTCGACCACACACAAAATTTGCAATATTATGTCACGAATCTGAAAAACCATAAGGATCTTTTCAAAAGCATGGCTCATAAGGATAGAGCTGGATATACGGGGGTTTTGTTATTTATCTTGAATTCATCGAAAACAACAATCAATATCTCTTTCAAGTCTTCCACGTCACATCCATGGAGGCCTAATCATGTCTTCTCATTGACTCGCAAGGGGTCCAAGAAGCCTATGTTATCCTATTTGTTTTTTAGTATGCAAAATTTTGCTATACACCTACATAAAATCATGGGCATTAGTCAAAAGTTAACAATTTGTGTCTCGAGAGAGTAGTTAATTATAATATCGTACGTGTAGGGTACTTACATTGTCCACAACGTCAACATTTGTGAATTGAGAGAGCGTTTCTGGTATAGCTAGAACAAGCACTCCCACTCGACATCGAATTTCTCTTCTTCAGGATAATGAAAAACATGTGGCAAACGGATAATAACCTCAAAACCAAAGTCCTCCGTCTCTGTTGGTTGAGCCATATAATATTCATGCAACTGACGCATATATGTTGTTAAATTTTTATACTCGTCATTGCTAACCAAAAGATTGCCCCTTTCATACTTCATTGCCGGTGTTGCCGTCCCTTGTACATCATAATAGATGTCCACGGTCTCTTCCATGGTTAATTCGGGGTTGTCTTCGACGTACTTCTGTATCTTCCTTAAATCTTCACTGTGTATTTCATCGGCTCTTATTGTAGCGTACTGATTCTGTGTTTGCCTTTCGAATTCGGACTTCAACAAACACGGAGGCAGTGAGGCACAGAGATTGAAGAAACTAACACAATCTTCCTTCGAAATGTGTGCTGTAAATTTTCCTTCCAGCAAGTTTGTAATGCTGCCACTGAACGACATTTTTTTTGTTGGTCCACTTTGGGAGCATTAGCGACCGAATCCAAGGACCTTTTCTGCGACTGCGAGGATGCCTTTGATCTTATTTTGGGCTGAGGTGGTGGTGGAGGAGTCTTCTCTTTTCTCGGGGCTGACGAAGATGGAGTCGGACGAGGAGGAATAGAAGGAGACCTGTGTCTTCTCGGGGGTGATGGCAAGGGATGAGGAGGGGAGTGATCTCTGTTGGGAGATGGTGAGTGATCATCGTGGGTGGGAGAAGACTCGCAGTCGTCCTCATCATCAGAGGATAATTGGTGGTCAAGCTTAATGAAGCGCTTGCGCCAGGCCACTTGAGAGCCCTTGTTATGACCAAGTTTCAGCCTGTGTTCCGCCGCGGGGTACTCAATGTGTATCTTGTTATACTTCTTATCAAGTATTCTGTCAATGGTGATGCGAGCGTACCCCTGTGGAATTGGGCGGCCATTAATGGTCCCGTCTCCCGCAGGCCAGGCCTGGCCGAGCGCCACCTTGCCCTTTGTCCATTCCTGAGGAATGTACAACTTGACATTGATGGATTCAGTGATGCCGTCCACCAAATGAGGCACATTCGCATCTTCTTCGTCGAGCGGGGTCAATCCGCAGCTGCTGCGACCCCTAAACTATGGGCTAAAGACAGTAGGAGTAGGGTGTTGTGGTACTCTTGACCCCTTGGACAACAAAATTTGCTAGACTCGACAGTTGCCTAAATCCGTGCATCCATTCTGTCTTCCATCTCTTATAGTCGCCTCAAACACTCTGCCTCCTGATCCGCTCTACCCCTCGAGCGGCTTCGGTAAGTGTGAGATTCTTTGGGGAATGCTAGTTACCAAGGAACAACTCTGGGTCCTCTAGTGCGACCAGGGTGCTCCTTGGTTCCGAGTACTTGGGTGAGCACGTCTTTCTCTCTATTAGAAGTGCGAGTCCCTTGCCTCACCTCTTTAGTTACCTAAGAGATCCTCTAGATGAGTTCGCTCATGGGTGGATTTGGGGAGCTAAAGCTCCCATCCTCGGCATGGCGTACATTCCTCCCCATACAGTATAATACCGATCTTGGCTCCCAATGGGTGGTCTCAACCTAAACGCCTTCCTCAGCAAGGCGATCCATCTTTTTAAGTTCTGCTTTAAATTCTGGCATCTTTTTGGCGTAGCTACGAGAGCCGAGATGATGAGGATTCATCGCTTTCTGTGAGTTCTCCTTATTCTTCCTGCTTAGTTCGAAGTACTCCTCGGATAACCTGTATTCCTTAAAATCCTGCCAGAAGTCCTTCTGCTTGCTAAACTGTCCACCATCGAAATCTGGCTCTTTATTTTGGAGGACAAAATTCTTGTACAATGTCCCCTTGAAATTTTTGAAGCATGTCCCCATGATTTCTTTTGCTTTTTTCTTGACTACCTCCTTGTCATACTCCGTTGGAAAAGTGCAATACTCTGGGATCTTGATATCCCATATGTAATCCTTCTCACTTTCGGGAACCCTCCATGGGTCATTATCCTTCCCATTCCACTTCCTGTACCTAATCGGGATGAAGTCCCTTACAAGTAACCCGTGGATAGTCTTGTATTTGGTCAAAGCTATAGGCGGTGAGAGTGGATCCCCGAATTCATCGAACTCAGTGATGTGCTAGTGTGCATTCCTACCAACAGGAATCTTTGACATACCTCGCTTGGATCTGGCCTTCCTGCTACCCGAACCCTTTGGCTCCTCGGCTGGTGGAGGCTCCTGCTGGAGACACCAAGTAAGCTATGACCTTTTTAATTGATTAGCATGTGTGGCTACATAGTCATATGATACCAAAGTTACCTGGCCATCTTGGTCATTTTGACCTAGATCGAGCAGGCCGAACGGGGTCTATGGCTGCTCGTTCTCACCGTCCTGATTGACACCGTCACCGTTTGTCGGATCATGCGGCTTTCCTGTCCCAACGATATCAGCGGCTTCTTGTTGCCGATTTGTTCTTCGATGACGGGGTAACAGGCGACGATGAGTCATGGCTTTGACACGATCGTGGTTAGTTTTGGCTGCGGACAACTACTAATAGCATATGTTCATATTATATATATATAATATGTTTAACGCAAAGTCTAATAATAAGTCCACATACAACAAAGTCAAATAATAGCATATGTTCACCTAGAACAAATTCATTGTTTGATTGACCATGTACAACAAAGTCCACCTACTGTTCTACGAAACTAAGCCTACTATATATCAACTTCCAAATAAGAAAAGCAATGACCATAGCCATAAATAAAAGTATGACATTTTTCCAAGACCAAGGAGCAATTCCCCTAATCTTCACATCTCCAACGGGTGGCTTCTCTTCAATCTCCAGTGCCAGCGGATGGCCATGGTTTGCATTCATTGGACCATAGTAGGCCAGTTGTCATGGTTTGCAAGGTAGGCCAGATGACTATAGTAGGCCCTCAAAGCTTCAGCTTCTGTGTTGCCTTTTTTATGCAAATTACCAGGGTAGCGATTGACTTGAGCATAGCAATCTTCCCAGGTTCGATAAATCCTAGGCACGTGACCAACATGCACTACATGCCATACCATGGTTGCCTATACATTTAAGTAAATTAGGTTGTTATTCAAACATGATGTATCAGAATATTAAGTTCACATATAGCTAATGAACAAATATTATCTAGATAAAGAGGCATGGAGCAAGCTACATTGTGAGAGGAGGTACTTGCAACATCTAACAAATTAAATTGTTCTTCATGATTTTAGCATGAAAAAGCTTGTCCAACACTGGTTGAGATGGTTTGGATATGTCCAACGAAGACCTCCAGAGGCACCGGTGCGTAGTGGAATCCTAAGCTAGGATAGTAACGTGTAGAGAGGCAGAGAAAGACCGAAGTTGACTTGGATAGAGGCAATAAAAGGAGACTTGAAAGGATGAAATATACCCAAAGACTTAGCCTTAGATAGGAGTTCTTAGAAAATAGCTATTCACGTGTCTGGACCTTGATAGCTTCTGCTGGGTTTCAACTCTAGCCTACCCTAACTTGTTTGAGACTTAAAGGCTTTGTTGTTGTTGTTGTAACAAAGACTTTCTCATCTAAAAAGTTAAAACAATTGTTTAAAATGCCAACATTCAACACAGAACCAAAATTATATAGGAACCATGGAGTGGACCAACATCTGGTTAAGCTCATTCTAATTGCAAGCCTTTATATGCTATATACTGATGCACAATACCAAAATTATATAGGAACCATGGAGGATCATGCAAGCCGAATGATTTTGATAGCCATGGTTATATAGCACACAAAACAGGTAGGATTTACACACCTACCGATTTTTGGTATAGTTGACCTTGAACAAAAACATACGATGTGCCTCAACAGTCAATATCATTTCATGGTGAATTAATTTAAAGAAAATCCCATATCATAGTGGACAGCAACAGCTATAACCAAGAAGAATAATAAAATAGACATGTTCCTACATTGCACAATTGTGGTTTTTTAGGTGCTGCCACCTGACCCTATAAATGCAAAACACAAAGTAATGGCTATCCTCAATTCCTCATCACAGACAGAACTGACAGTTGCTAGAGGCAGCGAGCATGGTGTAGATACAATATCTAGTGCAGTCCTTATAGTTTGGTTTTAGTGACCTATCTTCAATTATGTGCAAGAGTTAACTTACCTGAATGTATTTCTCAAGAGCGTGCATTCATTTTCCATAAAAATAGGAGCTTCCATACAGCCTCTAGCCCATGCATGAAGGCAAAGGCGTACGCAAGCATCACAAGCAAGTACAGAATACCAGGGCCCTTGCACTCAGCGTGGGGCATTTCATCAAACACATAGCGGGCAGTGAGCCATGCACTCACCGTGTGGGGTGGGAAAGCAGCTGTCCGCACGCTCCTGAAGGCCTCGGCGGTGGGAGTGCATGCTTGGAGGAGGAGAGGCACGACCAGCGTCATGGACGAGGAACGAGGGCATAGACGGCGTGGTGCTCTGGCGTGGGGCGGTGGACAACGTGGGGTGGTGCATGGGCGTCGGCGTCGAAGAAGAGGAGCGCTAGGCTAGGAACGGCGGTGCGGGGGGAGGTGGATGGGTGCGCGGGGAATGGTGGTGCCCGTCGGCGCATGGTGGTGCTCTGGCGGCGCGGGGGGAGGGGTTGGCGCAGGGTTGAAATGACTTTGGAAAATTTCAACCCGCGCCTTGCTTTTATACCAAGGGTTCATCACTGCCGGTTGTAAGTTCTAAACCGACAGTGATGAGGAAACATCACTGCCGGGCCATTTCTCGAACCGACAGTGATGGGGGTGTAGTAGTTAGGGGTTAAGTAGGATATCTTTTCCCTTTCTTTCGAATACCTCTGACTGGCTCAATGGTTAAGACCCTGCAATTTAGCCCCCGAGACCCGTGTTTAAGTCCTAGGCAGCCCAAATTTTTTGGTTCAATTTTATAAATTATTAAATGACTTTAGGAAATTTCACCCCACGCCTTTTTGTTATCCCAATGGTTCATCACTGTCGATTGTTAGTCTAAACCGACAGTAATGAAGCAACATCACTATCATGCCATTCTTTGAACCGGTAGTGATTGCGGTGTAGCGGTTATGGGTTAAGTAGGATATCTTTTCCCTTTTCTTCGAATTCCTCCTACTGGCTGAACGGTTAAGACCCCGTAATTTAGCCCCCGAGACCCGTGTTCGAGTCCCAGGCGGGCCAAATTTATTGGTTTAATTTTATAATTTATTAAGCGCTCTAATAGGTCAAAAAAATTGCCTTGACACACCTCCTATACTAGCGCATCGGTTAAGTCTCGGAACTCTGCTGCCCGAGACCTGAGCTCAAACCCGAGGGCTGTCACAATTTTTTTTATATATCACTGTCGGTTTTCAAAATAAACTGACAGTGATAACCAGCATCACTGTCGGTTTTGTCTCATCACTGCCGGTTTTTTTAAACCGATAGTGATGTTTATATACATTAACAATTTTCTTTTATATACTGAATAAATAGAAGCATGTGTATTCCTATGTCGAAATGGCTTGAATTTTTTTTGACAAGCACGTACACCCAAATTAAGACCCCACATAAGATCTTAGGTTTTTCTGATCAGTTTTTTTTATTTATTATATTTTTCTGTGTGCTGAATGAGACAAAAGAGGGTGAATTTCATCTTGGACCCAATAGATTTTTTTCATCGACCACCACAAAATTCTTATCCCTATGGCACATTAGAGCCCGTGTAAAAGTTTGGCACCATTCCAGATCTTTTTGAGGGTAGACTCAGTTCAACATATAATTAATCTGTGTCGTCGCGTGGAAATTCAATTAAACCTCAAAAAGTAGCAAACCATCTCCGAAAAATCCCAAACTAAGTGTTTTCTTCACACGTGGCACGTGCAGGCCTAAGAAAACGTTTGACACCAATACGACACCGGAATGCGTATGAACCATAGAAACCTTGATAACCTATGTGTATAGTCATGGTTTGATGAAAGGGCTCATGTACCTCTATGAAGCATGTATACTCCGCCTATGTGGAAATGGCTTGAAATTTTTTTGGCAAGCATGTATACCCAAATTAAGGCCCCAAACAAGATTTGAGGTTTTTTTGATCATTTTTTTATTAATATATTTTTCTCTGTGCTGAATGAGATAAAAGAGGGTGAATTACATCTTGGACCCAATAGATTTTTTCATCGACCTCCACAAAATTCTTACCCATAGGGCACATTAGAGCCTGTGTAAAGGGTTGGCACCATTCTGGATCTTTTCGTGGGTAGACTCAGTTCAACCTATAATTAATTGGTGTTGTCGCGTTGAAATTTAATTAAACCTCCGAAAGTAGCAAACCATCTCCGGAAAATCCCAAACTAGGTGTTTTCTTCACACGTGGCACGTGCAAGCCTAAGAAAAAGTTTGACACCAATACGACATCGGAATGCGTATGAACCACAGAAACATTGAAAACCTATGTGTATAGTCATGGTTCGATGAAAGGGCTCATGTATCTCTGTGAAGCATGTATACTCCGCCTATGTCAAAATGGCTTGAATTTTTTTGGCAAGCATGTATACCCAAATTAAGGCCTCAAACCAGATTTGAGGTTTTTGTGATCATTTTATTATTAATATATTTTTCTCTGTGCTGAATGAGATAAAAGAGGGTGAATTACATCTTGGACCCAATAGATTTTTTCATCGACCTCCACAAAATTCTTATCCCTAGGGCACATTAGAGCCTGTGTAAAAGTTTGGCACTATTTTGGATCTTTTTTTAAAATCAGAGACACTGCCGTACCACTGTCGGTTTTGTTAAAAAACCTATAGTGACAGGGGTCATTAGTGCCGGTTTTTAGAACCGGCAATGATTCCATGTATCACTGTTGTTTTTAAGAAAAAACCGACAGTAATAGGCCGGACAAACCGATAGCTTTTTTTTTAAATCAGAGCCACTGCCGCAGGCTCTAGATAAAAAAAATAATTTTTTTGTCCCGCCTGGGTTTCGAACCGAGGGAGCGAGAAAGAGGGATTAGTGGCTTAACCGCTGCGTTAAAGGAGGATTTATGTTAGGAAACATTTTGTTATCATTTTTATAGTTTAAGTTGAGGTTCATTTTATTCTGTAAAAATATAAAAAAAGTTTGCCGCACCTAGGATTCAAACCAAGGGCACGGGCTTCACAGTAGCTGTCTTTTACCGCTGCGCTATGATAGGGAGTACATCAAGATACCTTTTCTTTTTTATTTTATCCTCTGAATAGGAGTTAATTAATTCGAGGTCCAGATTATAGGGCCTTAACCGCTACGCTAGCATTAAGGATTATGTTAGTTTAGGTTATGTTTTTTCTTTTATCCATTTAGTGCATGTAAATACATATAATTTATTGTAAAATAATACAAATATTTGTGTCTTGATTATTTAATTCCATAATAATTAATTAATGGTCTATAATTATCAAATAATAGTGTTTCTGAACATCATCTCAATATTTGATTACATAGTCAAATATTTAATTTTAGAGAAGCGCACAAAATATAAATTAGATTACATAGTTGGTGAACAATGTCTGAATAATGATTATATTGTTAACAATAATCTAACTATCTTTAGGTGCATCAACAATGAGGGCCTCATTGTGTTCAAGCCGTACGTAAGCAGGTTCGTCACCCTCTTGAAGGATAGGTAGGGGTACGTTCGCCCCAAATGGAGGCATTTCCTGATAGCCTCTATAGTCTTCTTCGTCTGTCACTCCATCGACACCGACAATCTTCCTTTTCCCTTCTAGGACTACTTTTAGCCTTCCTTTTGTCTAGTTGTCCCTTGCATAACATCTCTTGCAAGGACGAAGGGGTCATCTCTGTATGTGGTCTTAGTGAGATCAATGGTAGTGAACCCTTCGCTGTCAGTGTTAATTTCCTCGAGCTGGACCCACTGGCAGCGAAAAAGAGCTGTCTTCAACGGACCGTAGGCTAGCTCCCATATCTTCTCTATGAAACCATAGTATGTCGCCTGCACATTGCCATTTTCGTCGTGAGCATCAAAACGAACACCACAATTTTGGTATGTGCTCTTTCCATCTTGCTTTTGTGTGTGAAATGTGAATCCATTGATCTCATACCCTTGGTAATTAAGATATGTACTCGAAGGTCCCTTGGCTAAGGCATCTAGTTGATTACCCAACTTTATTCCAAGCAAGCGACGTCGCAACCAGTTGACAAATTCCTCCTTATGTTTTTTATCCAGCCAATCCTGTGACCTGCTTGGATATAGAGTTTGCAGCGATTGCCTATGCTCGTCAATATATGCTATCACACCCTCGGTTTGCTGGAGAACAGTGAACTGTGCCTGTTTGAAAGAAATAGGGTCGTCTACTGTAATAGATTTCTCCCCGATCGTTCCTTTGCCATGTAGTCTTCCCTCGTAACGAGATTCTGGAACTCCGACCCTTGTGATGTCCAGATAATATGTGAAGAACTCAGTGGCCTCCTCCATTGACCATCCTTCAACCATGCCCTCTTCTGGCCCGAATCTGTTCCTAAAATACCTCCTGAAAACTTTCATCAATCTTTTGAAAGGGAACATCTGATGTAGGTACATTGGACCAAGGGCTCTAATTTGGTCAACAAGATGAATGAGCAGATGCAATGAGATATCAAAGTAAGTTGGCGGGAAATGCATCTCAAGCCTAACTAGAGTTTTGGCTATGTCCCGCTGCAGCTGCTCTAGCGTGGACACATCAAGGACCTTTTTTGAGATCGCGTTGAAGAATGAGCAAAGCTTTATGATTGGGGCATGGACCTTTACGGGGAGGATACCACGTAGGGCAATAGGGAGCAGCTGAGTCATAATGACATGATAGTCATGGGCTTTCATAGGGCCATAGTTGAACTTGAGTTCTCTCATGTTCACCAGCCTCTTCGGGTTCGCACAGTAGCCCATCGGGACTTTGAGTGCATTGAAGAAAGAAATAAGCACACGCTTTTCTTCCTTCTTCAATGTCCATGACGCAACCGAAAGTTTGAACTGGCCATTCTCTAGCTCCACGGGATGCAACTCCTTTCTGATTCCCAAGTGTTGCATGTCTAGGCGTGTGGCTAGTGAATCCTTCGATGTCCCCCTGGTGTCCATCAAGGTGTTAAGAGTGTTAGCGCACATGTTTTTAGTGATGTGCATGGGATCAAGACAGTGGCGTACACTCAGAAATTGCCAGTAAGGTAGTTTCCAGAAAACTGATTTTTTCTTCCAAATGCTCCCATCAGGCGCTGCTATTTCATTATCCCCCTTCCCAAGGACAACCTCTAGTTTGTTGAGTTCTCAAAGTATCATAGGTCCGTCTCGATATTTTAGAGCTAAGTGTTTCTCAATAGTACATTGAAATCTTTTCTATTTCTGTGGTAAGGGTGATCCTTAGGTAGAAACTTACGGTGTCCCATATAGACTATCTTTGAGTTATTTGATAGATTTACCGCATTAGTGTCGTCCAAGCACTCGACACATCCAGTATAGCCTTTTATCTTCTCTTCGGACAAAGCACCTTGACCTGGCAGGTCAGTGATTGTAGCGATAAGTACTCCCTTGATCGTGACATGTTCCTTTTTGTTCTCGTCCCAAACAGCCGACACACCCTTTTCAAACATCTCCACTAGTTCATCAATCACTAGTTTCAAAAACACATCGATGTCATTCCCAGGTTGTCTTGGCCCTTGGATCAGTAGTGGTATCTGGATGTACGACCGCTTCATACAGACCTAAGGTGGAAGGTTGTATATACAGAGCGTCACTGGTCAGGTGCTATGATTGCTTCTAACCTGGTCGAAAGGATTCATCCCATCTGTGCTCAAAGCAAACCAAAGGTGCCTTACCTCTCCACCAATGTCCTTATAGAACATAGTATTGATAGTCCTCCAGTCATGCCCATTGGCAGGGTGCCTCATCATTGTATCTTTCTTACGCTCTTCGCCATGCCAACGTAACAGCTTGGCTGACTTTGCACATGCAAATAGCCTATGCACCCGGGGAGCTATAGGGAAATACCAAACGACCTTTATGGGACCTCCTCTGGTCTTGGTACCCTCATCTGACGGCCCTTCATTGTACCATGGAGCTTCACACTTGGGGCACTTGTCCAAGTGTTTGTATTTTTCTCCATAGTACAATATGCAATCATTGGAACACGCATGGATTTTTTCAACCTCAAGGCCGATGGGGCAGATCATTTGCTTGGCCAATGCAAGTATGTATTTTCTGGCAACTCATTTTTTCTAGAAGCATTTTCCTTATTATACCTAACAACTGATCGAAGCCTTTATCGCTCAATCTGTTTGTCGATTTGAACTCTAACAGCATGATATCGGCTTCCAGTTTGCTCATTGGACAATTCCTATACAATGGTGTTTTGCCATCTTGTCTCATTTGCTCTAGCTTTCTCAGCTGTCTTTCACTAAGACATCTGGTCTCTATATTACGTAGCAGCTGAGAAATGCCATCGTTATCCACAGTTTCGTTAGCTAGCGTGTTCCTAAACACATTATTAACTGTGGCCATAGGTTCCATGTTGACACCGGGTTCCTCGTTAGCATCATGGATGGCTACGTCATGCATGTCCACATCACCATCGTTTTCCTGCAGAACATTCACACCAACCTCGCCATGCATAGTCCATATTGTATAGTTTAGCATGACCCCCCTGGTAATCAAGTGCGATCGTATAGACTCAATTTGATGAAAGTTCCTTTGATTCTTGCAATCTTTGCATGGACAGAAGATAGGATTCCCATTCCCAGCATGGGCTTTGGCATCAGTGATAAACTGGCTGATGCCATGCATGTACCGCTTACCTATTCGGGACAGATGCATCCACTCTCTGTAAGTGCATCTAGCCCTTTTGTGGGTTTTGGTAAATTGAATGACAACACAATTAAAGGTCTAATAAGTTTGCTAAGTGTTGAACAGGAAATTGAGTCTATTGCATATACTTGTGGGTTGTGTATTAACAAGTATATACAAGGTTCAACTAGTAGGCAAACTTGATGATATGCCACATTATGTTAAAGTGAATGCCAAACTGTGTATTGTTGTATTGGAAGTTTTTGGAAGCAATCTAGTTCAAGCAAAAGACAACAATGCAAATGGAATCAATGAAATGGCTTCTATGTTGTGGGATATCATAGCATCATGTGAAAGCAAACATACTTGGTAAATGACAATGTATAGTGGATATAAGTCAGTCTCTACATTGGTTTGCTTACATGGATGAATATATGAAAGATCAGTTGGAATGTCAAGCCAAAATGAGAAGGGAATAAGGAATCATGAATTAGCTTGACCATATTGATGTTGATCCATGTATGTCTCTATGTGAGACAAACTAAAGCTTCATTGATCTCAACATTTATATCTAGAAAATATTCAAGCAAGGATCAAAATATTGAAGAAATGTTTTTCAATGGATGCTTAATATAATGTGACTTGAGTATGGCTTGATAGGGTGAAGATAGCAAGGAAAGAGCTTCGAGGTACTAAGCGAAGGTGAAGGGCAAGCGAGGGCTTGGCGATCGAGGTACCATGGCTAAGGTGAAGAAGAGAGTACTTGCATTGAGTCGAGGTACTAATCAAGCTATGAGGAGTCATATTGTGTTGAGGATCAAATCATTAGTGGAAGTGACTTGAAGCCATAAAGGTGAACTCATATGTATGGAAATGGTTCAAGTCACATAATCAAGGTATAATGAGAATGAGGAAAACATATTTGATAATAGAAGTTTTCAATTGCAAAATGAAGTGGCAACCAGCTCAAAGGCATTTACATTCTTTTATGCTTTGAATTTGAGTTTAGGAAAAGTCGTACTATAAAGTGGGATTCTAGTACAGTTGGTCAACTGTGCAACTAGATGCTCAAAACTATATATCTATATCCTCTTACGCAGCCAAAGCAGCCAGCCAAAAATCTCTAGATTCTACCTATTTTGGCTAGGGCGGCAGTGCCGCCCATAAACGACCGTTGGGACCCAAGAGGTATAAGTCCCATTTGGGCCGGCCCACAACTGAGAGCCTTCTTCTCCAACGGTTCAGTTCAAAACTGAATAGACCAAAGCTCACCTCTCTCTCCTCCATTGTTGCTCCTTCATCCCTCAAGCAAATCCTTGATTCCAATCATCAATACTTGAGAGAAAAGGTAGCAAAACTTGATTGGTGAGAAGGTCCACTGATTCCCAAAGTCTAAGAGCATTTGGTTCACGTTTGGCTGGTGGTTCTAGGGTTTGTTACTCTTGGAGCTTGCTCCTAGCCGGCTAGGTGTTGCCCTTATGCTTGCCAACTCATATGGCAGCCTTGGGAGGTTTGTAACCTCATCCTGCAGCTAAGAAATTACCCCTCACTTCAAGAGTTCATTCTCTTGATTTGAGAACGAGGGCAAGGCAAGCCTTGGTGGCGAACCAATCCTTTTGTGGATGCCTCAACAACATGGACTTAGGCAAGCCTTGGTGGCGAGCTAAACCACGAGATAAAATTTGTGTCTCGCGTGCTTCACTTTGTGTTCTTGCTGGTTCAACTCTTTGCTAGCTGTTGTTAGGGTTTCGTAGCTTGATCCTCTCTTGTGTGAGAATTCTATGGTATCCAGTCTTTGAACTGGATTTTGTCTTTCCGTTGCAGGATTGAGTAGTTGAGAGGGTTAGGTTACTATCTATGAAATCTCAACACTATCTGCTTTATTTTTGAAGAGCGGCAGTGCCGCCCTCTATTCTAACAGAGTTTTGAGTTTAATTTACAGGATTGAGCAGCTGAGAGGGTCACGTTACTATCTATGAAATATCAACGCTGTCTGCTTTATTTTTAAAGAGCGGCAGTGCCGCCCTCTATTCTAATAGAGTTTTGAGTTGAATTTTTACAGGCCTATTCACCCCCCCCTCTAGGCCTCCTAGGCGACATCAAGGTCCTTTCAATTGGTATCAGAGCCTGGCTCTCAATTTCAGGCTTAACCGCCTTGAGAGAACGATGTCGACAAGTGAGGAGGTATCTCTAGAACTTTTACTTTTAGATGGCTCAAATTATACATCTTGGTCTGCTAGTGTGCTTGATGTTTTTAGGACCATGGGTCCTCAAATAGAGCAGATTGTAGATGTGAGCATTTCACCTCCTCATGATGATTTGATCTACCTATCTAGAGAGGAAGTGAAATGCTTACAACTCAATGCTCAAGCTGCTAATGTCTTATTTAGTGCTTTGAGTGAAGATGTACTTGATGCTGTCATATTTGGAGATGGTAAACCACTTGGTGATGCTCATATCATTTGGACCATGCTCAAGGAAATGTATGGCAACTCCAAATGTGAAGAGAGCAACCTCTCATTAGAAAACCCACTTGAGGAATGCTCAACTTCATCGACAAATGATGAGCCTCAAGTGATTCTCTCAAAAGGCCTATTTGATCATGCCACATCCACTTCCTCGCCAACATATGACTTATTAGATGGTAATGAAATAGTTGGTGAGAACAATATTTTTACATGTGGTACTTCTACTTTCTTTAGTTCTTGTGAGACTAACATTTTGAAGGAAGAATAAGCTTGTGATCGGTGGAAGCCAAATGATGAATCCACCTTACCAAGAAGCTCAACTCTCTATACCACTTCACATATCGGTCTCATGGCAAAGAAAGAGAAGAAAGTGGCAAGTGAGAGTGAGAGTGACAGTGACAGTGGTAGTGATGATGATGAGATCAATCAACACCTTGCACGTCTAAGCAAGAAAGACAAGTTGATAGTGATCAAGTTTATAGAGAAGATTCAAGAGCAAGGAGAAGATCTCTACAAGCAAAAAGAGCTTCTCATTGAAAAGATCAAATGCTTGGAGAAGTTGACCAAAAAGCATGAAAAGCTTAAGTGCTCTCATGCTAGCTTGGTCCAAAGGTATGAAAACTTGTTAATTGATCAAACTCATACTATTAACTCTCTATCTTGTGTTGCTCAATTAGAAGATTAGAATTATATGCTCAAAGACAAGTTGGAAAGGCTTACTAGCAAAAATGAGACTTTGCAAGAAAGTCATGATGGGCTTTTGTGCTCTCATGAGAAGCTTATGGAATCTCATCTCATGCTAGAAGTAGCTCATGAGGTTGTGGTAACAATGGTAAAATCATACCAACCTCACACTCACAAATGCACATATACACAAGTTTCATCTATTTTATCATGTGCTAACAAGTGTTTCTCTCAAGCAAGCCAACCTTCCGTTGAGCATGTAATTGTAGAAACTTGTGATGATTCCATTGCAAAAGAAAACAAACAGCTCAAGGAAAAAGTTGAAATGCTAAAAAGGGACTTGATTCAATGGAAGGGCAAGTGCAATGCTCAACCTTCTCAAGATAACCATGAAGACATGGTGAAGAAGCTTGAGAAGGGATCAACCGATGCATGCATCAAGCCTTATCAAAAGGGTTACAAGTCCAACAATGGCAAAGTGAAGGGGATACTTAAGGAAGTGCAATCTGTCCAGAATGCAGTAGTTCAGCTAGCTGCACAGACTGCGGCAGTGCCGCACCCCAAGGGCGGCAGTGCCGCACCTGGACAGAATAGGAAAGTTTCCAAGGCCATCAAGGTGCAACATTAATCAAAGAAGACTCTCATCACTTGCTTCAAGTGCAAGAAAGACGGTCACCATGTCAGAGATTGCCCCTTGAAGAAAGAAGAGAAGGGCGTGAGCAAGATCCAAGAGAAGAAGAAGATGGCTCATGTCAAGTTCTCCAACATGGGACACAATGCTTCTATGTGTTCCAACAAGGTCGATGATCAAGCCACACTTCCAAAGAACAAGACAAGAAGAAGTAAGATGAAGTGTTATGGTTGTCATGAGAAGGGACATGAAATTGGCTCATGTCCTAATAAGAAAAGTGAAGGCTTGTCATCATCAACAAAGAGGTTCATTAGCAAGGTAGCAAGCAAAGTACAAGAAGAGAAGGCTAGAAAGAACAAGAACCGCCTATGCTACACTTGCAAAGGAAAGGGACATTTAAGTAAGGATTGTCCCATGGGTTACACTTCTAAGCTCAACTTGTTAATTGATTTAAATATGCTTAGGAGGCCCAAAAATGACACTTGTGCTAGAAAGGTGATTGGTTCACCATGTGCTAGCACACAGGCCATTTGGGTGCCTAAGTCTCTTGTGACTAACCATAATGGACCCAACATAGTTTGGGGTACCAAATTGTGCTTAGTAAGTGTTGTAGGTACTTGAAGGTGATATGAAGCTTCGGGGTGCTTGAGCAAGTTGATTGAAAATATTCACTCAAGCTATCAATCAATTCACATTGCATATTCTTATATGGTTGACCCAAAGATGAATTAATGGAAATACTTCAAACTTCATATTTACCTTGGTAACTAGTACCTAACCCTTGCTAGCTAGCCACTTGACATGTGCAGTCTCTAATAGTTCACAAATATATGTGTGTTTGTGAATTATTAAGAGTGGCTAGAGTACTTCAAGTCTAAGTGAATCATTTGCCATATGATGCTTTTAATGACTCTCTAGTAGAGCAAGATCTTATTCATTTTGTAGGTAATGAGGAACCACCTTGTGGAGCAATCAAGAAAATGGCCATTGATGATATAAGACCACAAGAAGTACATGCTACAAAAGTGGAAGCTCCTCAAGTTGCTATTATACCAAATTCCGCTGACAACTTTGATGCAGAGGTGCAGCACACCCCTGCTGCAAATCAGCAGGGTGGCAATGCTGCACCCAAGGGTGGCAGTGCTGTCCCTCCTACATAGTAGCAGCTGACTCTACTCTAGTTCGTGGACAAATCTACAACCTTCATATGTGCAAGATAAAGATGAAAAGACCACCTCATCCATTACAATCAAGAAGGGTGGTAACATCTAAATCTCAAGTGCAATTTATTTGAAACTAAACTCCTTTGTGTCTTGTGTAGCCACTTAGGATAATAGAAGCACTTGAGGATATTCATTGGTTGCTGGTCATAGAATAGAAATATGATCAAAATTGAATTGATCATCCACATCAAGCAACATAGGTGACTGGACTTTCCTTTGTGGACTTCAAACCAAGAAAAACAAGATGAAGCAAGTTTATGTTCATGCACATTAT
Organism: Miscanthus floridulus; assembly: GCF_019320115.1. NCBI lineage: Eukaryota > Viridiplantae > Streptophyta > Magnoliopsida > Poales > Poaceae > Miscanthus > Miscanthus floridulus. The sequence goes on along the minus strand of NC_089589.1, from coordinate 124,145,792 downwards.
GAGTTGGTTTGATGGATTTGGAATCTTGGTACACATTGGAGGATACAAGTAGATTTCAAAATGGCCAAGAATAAAGAATCAAGCTCAAGTCAAGTAAAAGGACTTATTACTCACAAGTCAAGAACTTCCTACTTGATGGAATCTTGTCATATGTTAGATTATCAAATTCTCATTCTCATCTTATGGGCATCTACATGCTATAATGGTTGTGAGTATCTCTTGGCATAGTTCAAATTGATTACACTATTGTTGCCATGACCTAGACATAGAGTGAAAATCTCAAGTTCTTAAATGAATAAAGTGCTATGTGAGAAATTCAAATACTTAGAGCACTTATAAAAGGAGACTTTAATCTATGGCTAGAGTTGTGAGACTAATCTTTCTCTCTAAGTGATTTATGTAGTCTCACTAAATGAGAATGTGTTTCTCAAATAGAGTGTGCTATTATATGAAGGCTATCAATCCAAAACTATGTAATGTATTTTCTCTCTAGCTAATTTGGATTAGATTTGTCTATGTTAGCCACTCACCATAATATGGGTTAAATCTGCCCTTTGGACTTAAATGACCAACCATGCACATTTACATTTCCATTCCACTCAAAAGAATATGCATGAGACATCAAGGGAGATCTAGTCCATGTTACGAGGTTTCTCTATTTTGGTAACCCACTTGTCATCCACATATAAATGGTTACTAAATGGAAAACTAGTGCTTGTGTTACTAATGTCTTCTTGTGATTGAGCTTATTCATAGAAAATCAATAAGAAGATGTTGTGCTAATTTAATTCACAAGCTTAAAGGTTATTCTTCACCTAAAGAAAGATGTTGCTGCTAAAGACCATTTAGATCAAAAGTTTCAGTTTCGTTTGAATCAAGTTTGAGGTTGATTTGAATAAGCTATACAAGAAGAATTCGCAAGATTACGAGTGTTGATGAGAGGACTGAATGGATGTAACATCTTGTATGTATTCTCAACTGAAATCACCTCAAAGATTGGACAGAAAAAGAAGAAGAATCATCGATCATCAAATCTGTCTAGAAAATTACAAATCTAAGTTGACTGCCTTCAAGCATGGATTTGGAGCTTCAAATACTGATAAATTGACCTGAAACTTTGTGAGCATGCTGTACACATCTAGTACTTGTTGTTGTACAATTGGTATCAAGATTGGTTTTGAAGAAACAGTTTTGAGTTGGTTTCTGTCAGCTTCAACAGTGCAGTTTCAGATTTGAGCAGTTCTGGTAGAAAATTATTTTCATAGACCAAATGGAGTTCAAATGAGCTAAATTTTTTAGAGAAGTTAGAGGATTCATAGATGAAGATCTCTACCAAATTTCATGCATATTGGGCTAGTGGTCTGAGAGATATGGATTTCTTTTTCCTTTCTGAGGATGACAGAATCTTAAAACTGACTGAATGGAATTGGATTGCATTGTGGCAACAAGATTGAGTTAGCTCTCAAGTTGGTCATGAAGAATCAGTAAATATGAGAAATATAAATTTGGTCTAAAGGAGTTTCAATGAAAGAAAAGAACTCACACAAGGGTCCAAATAAGTTGCAATCAGAGTACAAGCAGCAGCAAGTGATTGCAACTAGTTGGAACAAGAAGTAATCAGCTGAGACTATTGAATTGCAAGCAGTTTCAAGGAGTTCAAATCAGTTGAAGTATAGTGCAAGTCACTCCCTTGACCTCATACTGTTAATGTGCTTAAGTGACTTTGTGTACTCTTGTATGCACAAATTTAGGGGGAGCTTAGCCTATATCTTGTGAGATTATTGGTTTCTTTCAAGTGTTTGATGTGCCGTCCCACACATGGAAAAAGGAGGATGGGTAGTTCCTTTGGATTCTCTAGGTGTTTCACAATTATTCTAGGAAGTCTTGGTCTTTATAAACCAAGTGCTCCTGGTTTAAATGTTGAATGTCCCAATCTTTTAAATGGACCTAGATTTGGATGAGATGGAGAAAATAATTGAAGAGTGGGCTTTCATTGCTATTTCTCTTCTCTAAGTGCTCATCAAGTGCCTATGATCCATCCCATAGATCTCCCAGGATCTTATCAACAAAGAGTGGTAACTCCTAGTTCATAACTTGCAAATTTCATGAATTTTACCTTTGCTCTCTATGTGAGTTGCTCTAGGTAAAGAAAGAACTAGGAAACTAATATGGATCTTGGATGATCACAAGAGCTCAGTTTTACCACATTTCATCAAGTGAGAACTATAGCCATTCAAATCATTAAAGTCTCACCTATGATGGTCATTTCGATGAAAATTTATGTGGTGATCTATCTACCTTGGTGGTGGTATATTTCCTTGGCATAATTTCAATTGTTGCAAATTTATCATGCCTTGACCAAGATATAGGATGAACTTCCCTCGACTCTTAAACCGATTCTAATGCATTTCACAAGTAATTCAAGCACTTGATGCACATATTAAGGGGGAGCCCATCCTATGCCTTGTGTCTTTTAAGACTAACCTTTTCTTCTAGTGAATTTGTGTAGTCTCTTGCTAAGAATGAGTCTCTCATGAGTATGCTACATTGACTCAATCCAAATTGGTTATCTCTCATATTCATTTGGATTGTATTTTTATCTCTTAAGTAGCTATTCTCCATAATATAGCTTAAATTCCGTTGTTTGGACTTAATTGACCAAAAGTGCCTATGTTCTTGCCTTCCACATGTATATGTATGCACTATAAAAAAAGGAATTTAGTCTATGTTATAAGGTTTTGCAATTAGTGATCTACATGCCTTCCACATCCAAAATGATCACTAGTTGTGAAATTCTCTTGTGCAATTTAATGCTATCTCTTGTCTTTATGAGCATTTCCTAGGCGACATCAAATGTCCAGATCCGATGAGAGTAGTTGTTAGATTGTGAGTTTGTGAGTCGCTCAAAACTCTATTTTATGAAATATGCTACTTTGTGACTTAATTTGCTTCAGATATGGACATGTATTCATGGTTACTGTTTTAGCTTGTCATATTCTGAGTTTAGATTGTTTTATATTCATATGATCTGCTGTAGGAATCTGATTGCTACCTGACTGATATAGTCAGGACGGCAGTGCCGCCCTTTGTGGCCGGTAGTGCCGCCCTATGCTGTATCAGCCTAAGTCTTGTGTGCTTGAGCTGATATGACCTGTCATATGCATCACTCTTATTCCGGTGACACTTTGTTCAGCACCCCACATCAGACATGGATGTAGGGAGAGGTTCCCATCACACCTAAAATATGAATTGTGTCCTTTCATGCCAAATTAAGAATTCAAATCTCTATTCACATATTTAGGGGGAGGCTCCTACACCCATGGTTCGAAAATCTCAGTTTAGATTTTATATCTTTTGTAAGCTCTAATGAGATTTATCGAGATGACAAGCAGGGAATCAAAAAATGAGGATGATGTACAGGTTGCAGGTGTCCTAATTACAAAAGGTGACATTATGAGATACGGGCATTCATTCCAATTGGCATCAACTGGTGGTGATTGATAATCTTTAACTTGGTATATCAAGAAATTTGTCTTCAGCTGATATCTCAATATGACAACAAGAGCTAGCAATGGACTTTCAATTGATATCAAGCACAAGTTTATGATATCTCCTTGAAAATGATGATGATGAGAGATGGGCACAAATGAAATTATCTTGCATAAAGAAGTACTAGTCCCATCAAAGCACTAAATTCAAGTATTGAAATCATCTTCATGGTGGAGATTATGAGGCTTAGAACAAAGGTATATCGCTCCATGAACTCATGTGTTACCTTTGTGCATCTAGGCCTTTACATGCTAGTGTGTGCATGTGTATGCAATTTTTGAGTCACACCATAAGTTTGTTCTTGTGGTGGCGATTAGAGAATTCTTTAGATATTTGGTTGATACCTCTTGTGGTGATGGCATGAGTTTGTCTCATGTTATACTGTCATCTAAGTGAGGTATGAGCCAAATATGCTAACATCTCAAGAATCTTGACCTAAAAGTTGCATACTTTGTTTGGTAGAAAATAGGTGAGAAATCCCATATGCTAAACTTTTACCTACTCTTGCCCTCACTTGTCAACCATCATTTCTTCCTTTTGGTGGAGAGATCCTTTTTGGAGATTAATGCCAAAGGGGGATAAATATTGGGGGAGAATGTAAGGGGAGAGAGATTGATATGAGAATGAAAAGGGGTAAAGGAGAGGCATACATATAAGGCTTAAAATATATATATATATATATATTGTGGTGTGTGCAAGGATAGTTTAAATTGATGCTCTTGATAAGGACCATTTATGCTAGTGTGTGGCATTCATGTCTTGAGTGATGCTTGTGTTCTCCTGTGCTGGTCAGGCAGGTGCGGCAGTGCCGCCCTCTGCTGGTCAGCAATCTTTGAGTGCATGAACTGTCATAAGCATCACAGTTATGATGTTACACCTTGCACCCCATGGATGCTAAGATATAGGGGAGTTCCCACACTTCATCTTAAATATGTGCATTTAGCATTTGAGGCCAAAATTTGAATTCCTTCAATGCACATATTTAGGGGGAGCTCACTATATAATAGGATTCAAAATCTTAATCTTTATCAATCTCTTGTAAGCTTTAGTTGTGTTGTCATCAATCACCAAAAAGGGGGAGATTGTAAGTGCATCTAGCCCTTTAGTGGGTTTTGGTAAATTGAATGACAACACAATTAAAGGTCTAATAAGTTTGCTAAGTGTTGAACAGGAATTTGAGTCTATTGCATATACTTGTGGGTTGTGTATTAACAAGTATATACAAGGTTCAACCAGTAGGCAAACTTGATGATATGCCACATTATGTTAAAGTGAATGCCAAACTATGTATTGTTGTATTGGAAGTTTTTGGAAGCAATCTAGTTCAAGCAAAAGACAACAATGCAAATGGAATCAATGAAATGGCTTCTATGTTGTGGGATATCATAGCATCATGTGAAAGCAAACATACTTGGTAAATGACAATGTATAGTGGATATAAGTCGGTCTCTATATTGGTTTGCTTACATGGATGAATATATGAAAGATCAATTGGAATGTCAAGCCAAAATAAGAAGGGAATAAAGAATCGTGAATTAGCTTGACCATATTGATGTTGATCCATGTATGTCTCTATGTGAGACAAACTAAAGCTTGATTGATCTCAACATTCATATATAGAAAATATTCAAGCAAGGATCAAAATATTGAAGAAATGTTTTTCAATGGATGCTTAATATAATGTGACTTGAGTATGGCTTGATAGGGTGAAGATAGCAAGAAAAGGGCTTTGAGGTACTAAGCGAAGGTGAAGGGCAAGCGACGGCTTAGCGACCGAGGTACCATGGCTAAGGTGAAGAAGAGAGTACTTGCATTGAGTCGAGGTACTAATCAAGCTATGAGGAGTTATATTGTGTTGAGGATCAAATCATTAGTGAAAGTGACTTGAAGCCATGAAGGTGAACTCATATGTATGAAATGGTTCAAGTCACATAATTAAGGTATAATGAGAATGAGGAAAACATATTCGATAATAGAAGTTTTCAATTGCCAAATGAAGTGGCAACCAGCTCAAAGGCATTTACATTCTTTTATGCTTTGAATTTGAGTTTAGGAAAAGCCGTACTATAAAGAGGGATTCTAGTATAGTTGGTCAACTGTGCAACCAGATGCTCAAAACTACAGATCTATATCCTCTTACCTAGCCAAAGCAGCCAGCCAAAAATCTCTAGATTCTACCTGTTTTGGCTAGGACGGCACTGCCGCCCATAAACGATCGTTGGGACCCAAGAGGTATAAATACTATTTGGGTCGGCCCACAACTGAGAGCCTTCTTCTCCAACGGTTCAGTTCGAAACTGAACAGACCAAAGCTCACCTCTCTCTCCTCCATTGTTGCTCCTTCATCCCTCAAGCAAATCCTTGATTTCAATCATCAATACTTGAAAGAAAAGGCAGCAAAACTCGATTGGAGAGAAGGTCCACTGATTCCCAAAGTCTAAGAGCATTTGTTTCACGTTTGGCCGGCGGTTCTAGGGTTTGTTACTCTTGGAGCTTGCTCCTAGCCGGCTAAGCGTCGCCCTTGTGCTTGCCAACTCGTGTGGCAGCCTTGGAAGGTTTGTAACCTTATCCTGCAGCTAAGAAATTACCCCTCACTTCAAGAGTTCATTCTCTTGATTTGAGAACGAGGGCAAGGCAAGCCTTGGTGGCGAGCCAATCCTTTTGTGGATGCCTCAACAACGTGGACTTAGGCAAGCCTTGGTGGCAAGCTGAACCACGGGATAAATTTTGTGTCTCGCGTGCTTCACTTTGTGTTCTTGCTGGTTCAACTCTTTGTTAGCTGTTGTTAGGGTTTCGTAGCTCGATCCTCTCTTATGTGAGATTTTTGTGGTATCCAGTCTTCGAACTAGATTTTGTCTTTCTATTGTAGGATTGAGTAGTTGAGAGGGTCAGGTTACTATCTATGAAATCTCAACACTATCTGCTTTATTTTTAAAGAGCGGCAGTGCCACCCTATAAGGCTGGCAGTGCCGTCCTCTGTTCTAACAGAGTTTTGAGTTGAATTTGCAGGATTGAGCAGCTGAGAGGGTCAGGTTACTATCTGTGAAATATAAACGCTGTCTGCTTTATTTTTGAAGAGCGGCAGTGCCGCCCTATAAGGCCGATAGTGCCGCCCTCTGTTCTAACAGAGTTTTGAGTTTAATTTTTACAGGCCTATTCACCCCCCCCTCTAGGCCTCCTTGGCAACATCAAGGTCCTTTCACTCTCGATCCATCTCTGCATAAAAAAATACTAGGACAGTAATTACAAAGAATTAATAGGAAATTGAGCTTCATGAACAACAATTGTAGCTCGAAAGTACCATTTTTGGAAAACATTATTGTACACTAATTATTGGAAAATTGAAATTGGTAGCCCCGGCCCTGTAAATTGAAAATCGTAGTAAAAACAATTATTGCACAATAATGAAGAACATCTATTCTACTCTACTTCTAAGAACTAATTATAGCATCACATACTAACAATGATGATCTTGACCACCATGGAATAATTTGCTAAGAATTTAAATGTGTTCATAGACACCAACCTTTTGGATGATGGATTCACCATAATTTGAGCCTTGCACAAATATCCAATTAGAAAAATGCTCTCTAGAATGAAGAAAGAACTAGAATGAGAATCAAGCAATGTAGCCATCAAAACGAAGCTAATTAAGCAACAAAATCAAAGGAGTGGATGTTTGTTACTAACCTTAAAGCAAAAAAATCAAGATATTCTTCAAAATCCAAGCCCTAGCTTCATGGTAAAGAGCAGACGCAATAATGAAGGGAAGGACCCAAACGCGCGCTTCTGTTCTTGGGATGGAAGAGAGGAGGAAGAAGAGGACGGCTGCAGCCTTTTTGTGCTGTAGGATTATCACCGTCGGTTGTTAGCTAGAACCGACAGTGATAGATCCAAATCACTGTCGGCTCTTGGCTTAAACCGGCAGTGATGAGGGGCCACCAAAACACTGCCGATTCAAGCCACAAACCGACAGTTATGTGGTCCTTCACTGCCGTTTTTAGCCCAGCCCCAATCATTTTTTTTATTTTCAAGCTCATAACCGACAGTGAAGGTACATCACCGCCGGTTGTCATAAATCCGGCAGTGATGAGGATGGTAGTGATGTCCAAATCTGGGGTAGTGGAGAAGATGAGGTCTAATGTGTTGCTGGGTGTATTAAATAACCATGCTCGTAGTTTAGTTGATTAGGTGCCTTGTGGCTTTCCCACATGGCTTGAGGTTCTCGACTTGGTATAATTGCTCACATTTTTTAGGATTTAAGAGCACTTTTCTTTTAGTAAATAGTGTGTGACGTGTCTATCGAAAGTGATGACTTCGTCAAACTTGAGATTTGTCAGCTTAGTGTTTCGAACATGCTCACAGGAATATGATGTGGTTCATAGGAGTTTGGAGTCCAACATGTTTGTAAGTGTTTGTACTCATAGGCGTGAGGTAGGAGTGAGTGTTTCTAGTGCGATGAAAATCACCTAGTTCCAAAAATACTATTAGGTAGCGAATTGAGCTCAATTGCTTGGGTTCTTTGTGGCAGAACTTCCTACATGAGTTCAAGTTTCTGCCTCAACGCAGGGGCTCGCATTTTTTACCTAAGGTTCAAGTATTTTTCTTGACATGAGTGCTCGCATTGTCTAGATTTATAACAGGGGTGCGTGGCGTTGGATGTGTACTCCAGGATTTATTCCTCGATCACCAATTTTGGCATCTGCTGAATCAGTCTTTCGAAAGTCATATGAGATGTGCAAACGTGCTGTGATTCGCAAGAAATAAAAGACTATTGGGTCAGTTACTGTTGTAGTTTCGTGGCACACATGCACGCATAACATAAATCATCCAATTGATCGTTTACTGCTGACCTGCAGAGCAGGCTGCTTGTGCTTTCTTTGCTCCTTATCGGAATCGGTCCGCTTCTCGGTCGGCCACCGGATATCGCCGTGTCTCAAGATGCGACGATGATTTTAATAAAAAAAAGAAAAAAACTGCGACGCCCGATCAGGCCACGGCGAGGCGCTCTGGTATATCGCAATCTCGGGTCTCTTGGATTAGTCGCCCCGCCGCCCCGCGACCTTCGGCACCGCCCTGGCCCCGCTCCGCCGCTGGACCGCCGCCGTAGCCCCGGCCCTACTCCGCCGCCGCTCCGCGGCCACAGCCAGCCAGCCCCGCCCCGGCCCCGCTCCGCCGCTGGACCGCCGCAGCCCTGGCCCCGACCCGGCCCCGCTCGGCTGCCCCCCGCCCCTGACCCGCCGGAGTGGAGGAGTAGGGGAGCAGAGGAGAGAAGGGAGGTGGAGGAGAGGAGAAGGGAGGAGGAAGGAGAAGGGAGGAGGAGGAGCCTCGGCCGCCGGCCATGCCCCTCGCCGTTCATCACCGCCGTCGTCCCTGCCCCTCGCTGGAGACGAAGGTGACCCTGGCACCGTGTCGTCCGACTCCACCGCTACCCAAGGTATGAAGCCCCCCCGGTTGTCAGCCTTCGTGCCTTGTATGTCATTGACAGCCTTCGTGCCGTATGTGGATGTGTGGGCCTTCATGCCGTACGTGGATGTGTGGGCCTTCGTGCCGTATATATACTGTCGGCCATCGTGCCAGTTTTTTTCTTGCAGGTTTTGGAAACCTCCCCGTATAGGGGAGGTTCTGCTGAAATTTTTAACTTATAGTATTATAATTCTTCTTTTACAGAGTAGGACCCATCGGAGGGGTCTCGGAGTACGTAGGCGACCTCGATCGTCTTCGTCGGTGCTGCGGTCCTACCTGCACAGCGTCGCTTCGCCACTGCCCCGCTAGCCTGACTCCACCACCACCCTAGGTATGAATAACCTCTCTTCCTTATCGTTGTCGTAGATCGGTGTAACCTAGTTAGGCGTTTCCCGTTCGAAACAAATACGGTTGGAGGTATGCAGATCTTTGCATATCTAAGACCGTATCTGTTTCAGATTGTCCATTTTTTTGGACAGCCCGCGGATGCATAGATGGGGTAGTTTTTATGTTCTGCTTCGATTCAAGACAGAGTTTTGGCACTACCTCCCTGTTGTTCTCTGGATACACACTCTCCCTTCCAGGACGTGTATCAGGAGAACAACGGGGAGGTGCTGCCGAAATTCTGTCTCGGATCAGAGTAGAGCATGTAAACTAACATCATCTACGCATTCACGGGTGGGATTAGGACCTATCCTCACCCATTAGACAGTAGGCACGTCATTCAGATGCAATTAGTGGTTATATTACTCGCTCATGTATATGCTAGAGGATGGATAACCGTAAGTGAATGTATACGGGCCGCCCAAGTAAGGCTGAAATCACCCCTGAATGGATGGACAAGACTGAGGGTTTCTTGAACCAAGCATTTGGCAAGGCAGCTAATGGAGCGAGAGACACATTCTGTCCCTGTAGCGAATGCGGAAATAGGAAAAGAAAAACAAGGAAGATCATGGGGAACATCTTTGCAAGTTTGGATTTACGCCAAACTATACCCGGTGGGTGTTCCATGGTGAAGCCCATCGTACTAGAGAGGAGGTGGTGAGATCATGCTTGGAGGCATTTGATGCTGATGGCGGGGTAGCAGGATGGTTAGGTGACTTTCACAAAGCAACGTTCGCTGAAAGACCTACGGAGGAGGAGGAGGAGAAGGAGGATGAGGAGGAGGAGCCAGAGCCAACCGGAAAGGCGTTCTACCAAATGTTGTCTTCGGCACAGAAGCTCCTACACGAGAAGGCAACGGTTTGTCAACTGGATGCCATTGGACGCCTAATGGGGTTGAAGTCCTAGTACAACATGAGTCGAGCCTGCTTCGATGGTATGTTGGCAGTTATTGGTGGGCTGCTTCCAGAGGGTCATATTCTGCCGAGCAGCTTCTATGAGTCACAGAGACTCCTTCGTGCACTTAAGGTGTCGTATGAGTAGATACATTGTTGTTCGAAGGGGTGCGTCCTATTTAGGAAAGATCACAAGGATGCAAAGTACTGTCCAAAGTGTAAATCCTCTAGGTATGTGGAGGTAGACAAAGGTGATGGCCAGATGAAGCAGCTTGAGATCCCCATGAAAGTCCTATGGCACCTTCCGATCATACCGAGGCTCCAACGGCTATTCATGACCGAGGAGTCCGCGAAACAGATGACATGGCACAAGAATGGCATTCGATATAATTCTGACAAGATGGTACATCCAGCTGATGGTGAAGCATGGAAAAACTTTAATCGCAAGCATCGTGACAAAGATCTTGAGGCCTGTAATGTACGTGTTGCACTGGCAACAGATGGGTTCAATCCTTATGGAATGATGTCGACCTCATACACTTGTTGGCCCATGTTCGCTACCCCCTCAATCTCCCCCCGGGGTCCTCCTTCAATGGCAAAACATATTATTGACGTTGATAATTCCTGGACACCTAGGAAACAAAATGGGTGTGTACATGAAGCCTGTTTATGATGAATTGATCAGTGCTTGGAATGAAGGGGTATGGACTTACGACCGAGCTACAAAGAAAAACTTCAAAATATATGTTTGGTACCAGTACTCTATGCATGACTTCCTGGCGTATGGGATATTCAATGCCTGGTGTGTCCATGGGAAGTTCCCATGCCCGGTATGCAAGACAACACTGGAGTTCATTTGGTTGAAGAAGGGTGGCAAGTTTTCGTCGTTCGACAAGCATCGACAGTTCCTCCCTCTTAACCATGCATTCAGACAAGACACCAAGAACTTCACAAAAGGTGTCAAGGTGACCGACCCTGAACCTCAGAAGATGACTGGTGCCTAGGTTCATGCTCAGATAGATGCTCTCGTGGTCAATCCACAGAAAGATAGTCGGAAGAAAGATAATCCAAAGAAAGATTGCTTTGTGGGATATGGTGTCCAACATATGTGGACTCATAAGTCAGGCTCGGAGAGGCTTCCCTATTTTGATGACCTTCTCCTTCCACATAATATAGATATAATGCACACTGAGAAGAATATCGCCGAAGCACTTTGGGCAACACTTATGGACATTCCTGACAAGACAAAGGACAACCCTAAGGCTAGAGTGGACCGGGCAATGCTATGCGATAGACCAAAGCTAGAGATGCTGCCTCCAAGAGTATTTATGCCATGCACTAATCAGGAGGAGTATTATGGGACAGTTGAAGAAATATACGAGCTCGACTACCGTGGTTCCAAAGCACTTAATCCTATCATATTCAAATGCCAGTGGTTTGATCCTACAGTATCGAGAAAGTCCCATCAACTTGGGATAGTCGAAACTCGACAGGATTTCTTCTATCTAGGAGAAGATGTCTATATTGTGGCTCAACAAGCCACACAAGTTTATTATTGTCCATATGCTTGCAAAACCGACCCACGTCTTCAGGGTTGGTATATTGTGCACAAGGTATCACCACACGGTAGATTACCTCGCCCAAACCCTAATGATTACAACTTGAACCCAAACACACATGACAGAGAGTTCTATCAACAAAAAGAGGGGCTACCAGGGATGCTTGAGATAGACTTAACCGGAGAGATCGAAATGGAAGCAGACGAGAAATGGGTTGTTGACGAGGACGCTGCAAATGAGGTGCATGATCCGAAGGACTTGGAAATGCTTGACGGACTACGACTAGGCAATGACAACGATGAGGATGAGGCTATTGAGGATTTGGACAATCTTGATAGTGATGATGATATCTATCGTCCAGATAATCCCGATCATGAAGAATATTAGAAATACATGTAATACTATGTTATTTTGTAATTACATTTTCTTTATTTTGCATCTCTTACTAAGTATGTCTCGTTTATCTGTACTTACTGGTTTACTCTTTTTAATTGCAGGTGATGGGGCCCACTAGGAGGAGCTGCCCCTCGGTTTACACCAACCGGAGGGACATGGCGGCGGCTGAGGAGGCGGAGGCGTCAGAGAGGCCAAGGAGGCCGAGAGGCAGGCCCAGGCGGGAGCCGTTGAATGACCATGGGCATAGCTCCTCACGCGACCCTGTGCACGACGACGACCTTCAGCACACGGTGGACGGGGACGGGGGTCCACGGACAGAGGATGAGGAAGCAGTTCTAGCGACGGAGGACGAGGAGGCGGCGACGATAGGGGGTTCCACTTCCTTTGGTATGTCAAAGCCCTACCAGTGACGTCCCGCAAAGCTCCCGAAGCGACCGATACCTGTTGAGAGGCGCCCACTGATTGCACCTGAGGGCGATAAGTAAGTAACTTCATATATTCTTCATTTGATATGTTGAAAAATCATAATAACAACTAATAACTATTGTAGACCACTTGTGCAGGAACTGGGTGCTTGTGGACCAGGCGGCCCTGGCACGCAATGTGAATGGCATCCTGGGACTTCTGTGCAAGGAACACTTCCCTAGCCTAGTTAGGAAAGGAGATCAGGATTGGGAGCCGGCCTGAACGTTCGACCACTATGCCCTCATGTAGGATGCTCTAGATCATAATGGCATCCGCTGTAGAAACAAGGCAGATCGGGTGATTAGGGAATTGTGAGTAAGTCTTTCTTGCACTACATTCCTCAATTCCTCGCATTCATTGGACATCCTTGAAATAAAATAATGGATACCTCGTGTCTTTATGCAGGACTTCTTCAGAATCCAGGTGGGACAAGAGGAAAGTGCGTATCAAGTGGCTTACGCTTCCTGTAAAAGGCGTGTCACAGACTTGCACTACGAGTCCCCGCATCCAGGCCCACATAGACTACAATGCCAAGTTCCTACTCAGGCGTGTCAACAAAGAGGAGGCAAGACGAATGACGCTGACAAGGGAGCAGTACATACAGGTAAATACAAAACATGAATATTCATTTCTTTTGAGATTAAGTATGCCTAATTTGATCTTCTGATATGTCATCTACTTGATGTCCTGTAGGCGATTCCAAGCTAGTGCGCCACCCACCCCGATTGCTGGAAATATATTGTGGACACCTGGTTGGACGAGGACTAGTAGAAGAAGCACGAGGAGGCCCGCGACAGGCATTTGCAGATGCCAGGTGTACCTCACCATCAGGGCAGCCGCAGCCTCAACAAATATGCAAAGGCATATGTAAGTCTCCGCCATTGCTCTAATCTAGCCGCGCTCAATTCTGCATAATTTCTAACCACAGGTTGTTGTCTTTCTCGTAGTCGGATGCACACGGTGGCCAGCCAGTTGGTCAACTCAAGGCATATGCTCTAGCTCACATGGGCAAGGCGACGACCGACATCGAGTATGGCCCAGATGCCCTGGTTCAGGCGTACACCAACTCCAGTGTCCACACCCGCCTCTCTTTGTACACGGAGGCGGCAAGGTCAGTCCATGGGCTGGGCTACGATCCGAGAACCGAGGAGCGCCTTGATCCTCAGCTCGTGATGAGGGTGGGGCAAGGCAAGAAGCATGGGCGGTTCTGGATTGGCGACGACGTCCTCAACACGGCCTCTACTCCTCTCCACCAGCTCCGAGCATCTAGCACGAGCTCAAGCGTGCCCATACGCCAACGGCCGACCGCGGTGTCGGCACTCCAGGTAAGCATTCCTGTGTCATTCGTTGTTCTTTGACTTTTACATACCTTACCTATGCATTATTAAAACATTGGGGTCAAATGCTGTAAGCCCAGGTGCAGGAACTGCAGGCCGAGCAGGAGGTCGAGCGGCAAAGGCTACAGGCTTTGGAGGCCCAGCGGGAGCAAGATCAGCGGCAGATGGCCGAGATGATCAAGTTCATGCAGCAAATTGGCCAGCAACAAGGTTGGGCGATCCCACAGACGCTGCTTGCTCCAGATCCACCTCCACAACGTCCTGATTCTACCCCGGTGAGTATAAGTACGAAGTTTTACTTTCTATACTGAAACTTAGAGAAACCCAGTGAAACCTAGAGAAACCTAGTGGTGGTGGTGGTGTGGTGGTCATGGTGGTGGTGGTGGTGTGGTGTTGGTGGTGGTGGTCACGGTGTTGTGGTGCTCATGGTGGTGGTGGTGTGGTGGTGGTGGTCATGATGGTGATGTGGTGATAGTGGTGTGGTGGTGATGGTGAAGTGTTGGTGATGGCGGTGATGTGGTGGTGGTGGTGGTAGTGGCGGATATTTATCTTGCATATTTATCTATTCTCTTGTCGCTCACGTGTAATCTCTTCTATTTTGTGCAGCATCAATCGGGGGCGGCATCGAACCACCTCGGAGGGTCGCCGGGATCGCACTTTGGGCCATCCCAACCCGGACCGTTGCCGTGAGCTTCAAATGGCAGCCGTTGTGATATAATGCACTTGTGAACTTTGTGAACTATGCTTGTGTGTTTGGACTTTGGACTTGGGAGTCGAGATTGTGATACTTGTATGCTATGTTTGTGTTTGTGGTGGATTGTGATATACATTTGTATATATTTGTGTGATATATAGTTGTGTTATATATATATATATATATGATGTATATCTTGTTTGCAACGATGGAAGACTAAAAACCAATTTTTTTTTGAATTTTTTCACTTCTTTGCCGAGTGTCATGACCATGACACTCGGCAAAGCTGGGAATCTGAGACACTAAGCTTCCCAGCTTTGCCGAGTGCCTACCTACAGCACTCGGCAAAGAAAATCCAAAAAAAAAAGAAAACAAGCTTTACTGAGTGCCAGATTCAGGCACTCGGCAAAGCATTTAAAAAAAATAAAAAACACATTTCTTTGCCGAGTGCCGACGCGTGGCACTCGGCAAAGGGGCCGTCACTGTGACCTGGCCATCACGGCGGCTTTTCTTTGCCGAGTGCCGTCGTGGCATTTGGGAAATCCTTTGCCGAGTGCACGACATGCGGCACTTGGCAAAGAAGCCTTTGCCGTGAAGGGATATGCCGACAGCTCTTTGCCGAGTGCAGCACTCGGCAAAGGCTTTGCCGAGTGCAAAGCCTTCTTTGCCGAGTGTAATTGCACTCGGCAAAGCACGCGTCTGCTGTAGTGTTCGTCACATTACAATATGACAGCAGGATCTGATTCCTCTGGCTAAGAGTAGGCACTCTGTATTGGAGGGATCAGGCTCCTGAATCCTGATCTTCAGGTTCAGAATAGCATCTTCAGACAGAAGCTACCGTCTCATTCAGTCCCTCACACAAAGTCACACTCACACACTCTCTCTCTCTTCTTACCTTATCCGCAGTGGCAGAATCTCCCCCATTTGCTATCTGTAATTCCTTTGAATAGTTACACCATACTTGGTGAGTAAATCATTAGTCAAGACACTTGTCTGATAATTCTGCTCAATTTGCTATATTTTGTTCTCTGAAGCTTTTTCACCACAGCAACATCTTTATCAGATATGCAGGCATTTGCCTTGCCAGTGCCACAGTGCTGCACAGCCTTGCATTGCATATCAGCAAGGCCATGCTGTGTAACTGATGCTATGGAACAGTCGCCATTGATATGCTGCAATGGTTCTTCTGATATTCTCATGTATGATGCAAACCCCCCAGGACAAGAAGATGGCAATGGAGAATGTGGATAGACATGTATCCTTATCCTCAAGATCTACCCTGTCCCTGGCAGTGCTGATTATCTGTAGAACTTTGCATCTTGAGACTCCTTCCTGGGCCTGATCAGTTCTTGGCTCCTCGTGTTTGCAAAGGGCTACGTGCATTGATCTACAAAAGCATATCTGAAACAAAGGTAAAGTGAGGTGCAATGGAGAGGGAGAATTCTGGAAATATCTTACAAAGAATCCCATGTTATATAGTTTTATAACATGTAGCCAAACAAGGGGTGCCACCAAATATATCCATCACATAAGCGCACACAATGTTTTAGATTACATATACAATTCTCACTTCATACGCTGAGAGAAAATACACAAATTGTCAGGTAGTGAGTAAATACCAAATAAGGAGTACCATCAAATCATCCAATTAAATCCTGTTACATTTAACACACATACATAAATCAACGAAGGTTTGCAAGGGGCTGCATTCTTTGATCTGCAAAAGCAAATGCATACCTGAAATGAAGGTAAAGGTGATGTGCAATGCCGTGAAAAAAAATCTGGAAATATCTCAGGTAGCAACACCATGAGGGAATGACCAAACAAGGAGTACCATCTAATACTTGCATTACTTAGCAATATATGGTATTATTTATATACACGAATTGAATTGTGCGGACAATCTTATGGAGCTTACATGTACAATTCTCACTCGAGCAAAGGGGGCATATTTAAAAGGTGAGCCTATCCTTATCCTCTGGAGAGCTCCGGGAGCGCTCAGTATTTCATGAGCTGTACACAAAATGAAAATAAAAATACTGTACAGGGGTGTATTTCGTGGCAGACAAAGTCACATAGATTCTAGAGTTTCTGGTTCTTCTGGATATCTTGACAAGATGATGGATCCATTAACTTCACGAACGTAGCTGTATACTGAGTTGGCTGCACCAATCACAAATTGACAGGTTCCCCTTGAATCAGCATGTAGTGTGACACCGTAGTACTCAAGATGATCTGCTACGCTCATCCCATAGACCGACCTTTTGAAGCAACGTCAAACAATAAGCAACACATGCAAGAAAATAAATATCCAAAATAGATAGGCAGATTCATACCTGCTACAGGTTGGGTCCTCACCAGAATCATCACATAGCGTCTCATTTCTGGTAACTACATTTCCATCTATGCTCTCATGAAGCCAAACCTGAAGATAAATAAATGCAGAAGAAATGGATTAACGGTAACGTGGAGAAGTATGCATCTCTGTAAACTCTTTTTTACTATTGGATACACACCTCTCTAGCAAAGTGGTGGTATGTCCATTCACCTAGGTAATAATAGTACGGTGGTAAATGCGGCACAATATCATTCTGATGGGTCACGCGGATTGTTCTTGGGACCTGTTCACCAAAGTATACAGCAAAAGCAGGATTGCCTATCCGAGGCTGTCCAAAAGTCATGAGCTCAACCTCCTTTGATCCAAATGTAACCTGTAAAAGAAAAGGCAAAGATATCATTGAAGCCAACCATCTGATATATTAACAGTACATGCGATGGTAGTAGAGCATATATTGAAATTTGATGCAATAAACCAAGTACATTAAAAATACTTACAGATAGATCAAGGGCACAAAACGAAGCTAAAGCCCCTCCCATGGAATGTCCCACAACATTTATGGGTAGATTTCCATATGTTTTTCTTGCCCATTTAATAGACTTCAGGATCTCATATCGCATAGTGGTATTATAATATGCAGTATAAAACCCATGATGTACCTAGAACACGAGACAGATAAGCAGCAAGCAAACACAAGTTACTACTAATTCAATGAGAACTCTAAACATCAACAACAATTTGACTAGTGGAGTTACCATAGCATCCGGCATGCCTGGGTATGCCACATCAAGCTGCTTCCAGAAAAAATCTTCGATCCAATTTGAGACACTGTGCAAGTTAAATTCCAAGACATCAAATCAATGAGAAGTGAAGATTGAAAGTGTCATACGTCTAATGAGAGCCCCCCAACCCCGAGCTAACGGACCAAGGGAGGCCCTAGGGGCTGCGTGCGCCAGGAGGAGGGGGCGCCGTCGCCCACGCCGCCGTCATGTTCCGGAAGAGATTAGATTAGGAGGTTTACCATATTAGAGTTTGGTTTGTTATGGAAGGGAGAATCCAATCTAAAAGGATCTCCCATAGTTGCTTGGGATACAGGTCCAATAGGGACTATATATACAAGGAGGATGTAATCAATCTAATAAAGCAATAGAAAAGCAATTACTCCTTCCCCTACCTCTCTCCCTGCCGACACTCTCCCTCTCCTGCGCCGACTCTCCCTCTCCCTCTCCTCAGCGCCGCCGCCCTCTCCCTGTGCCCCCCCCCCCCCCCCCCCCCCCTAAACCCTAGCCGCCACCCACCAAGGGCCCCCTCCCAACAGGGCTCTCACAGAAAGCTTATAAATAGCTTATGATATTTGATTAAAAGATTACAATTTTATAAGTTGAAAATTGAAACACATAGCTAAATAACTAGGATAAAAGGTTGATGCACTCAGAGCAAATGCCCATACGTTGAGTCTCGACTCATAATGGAGCATTTTCTGTACCTGTGCTGTTGAGTGCCTCTAAATGCAATGATTATGGATCGAGGGTCAGGCGCAACTCCAACAAATGCCTGCACAATTTTTTAACAAACAATCGAACTTAAGTTTTCATTGAACACTGAGTGCAAGCAAAAGAGTTTTGCTGAAATAGAAATACATAAATATAGTTAACCTGTAAGCAGTTCTCCACATCTACTATGATCTCTATCACCTCAAAACCCTGCATCAATAATGCAAAAACAGACGATTAAACGCAAGGAACATATAGAACAACTTTCAGAAGCAGAGGAAGCACAAACCTTTGTGTGGCCTTTGCACCTTGGACAGGTCCATAAGAAAAGTGATGTTAAGTCAGATGTGTACACCTGAAACGCATTTACGTAAACCAAGTCTGAAAAAGGACAAAAATGTATTCTGGAGATAGAAACATGGGAATCATTATATATATGCATGCCTATCAAAGAACCATTCAGAGATGCAACAACCAAGAACAGGATAGCTATCAGTGACTGAAAATGCTGCATAGAAATGGGAGGGAACCTTAAAAAGGAAAGGGTGTGAAAGGCAAGTTCCAGAACAGAAATTATCTAGCTAGGCAAGGACAATAGAAAGTTTGGGCAGACTTGCTGTGTTTAGTTGGGTGAAATTTGGGAATCTGCCTACTGTAGCACTTTCGTTTTTATTTGGTAATTAGTATTCAATCATGGACTAATTAGGCTCAAAACGTTCATCTCGCGATTTCCAACCAAACTGTGCAATTAGTTTTTTTTTCATCTACATTTAATGCTCCATGCACGTATCGCAAGATTCGATGTGATGGCTACTGTAGCACTTTTTGGGAAAACTTTTTGGAACTAAACAAGGCCAATGATGAAGTTGCTGTCAACAGAATTAGTATCACACTGTCCAGGAGGAACTTACTGCAGATGCGTATTCGACAAGAATATGAGCAAGAGTATGATTGTAGGAATAACCATCATCACTGTGCTTCAGCCTGATCACTGCATTGGCAAAGAATGGTGTGAAGAGTTTACACCCAATTTACTGGAAGAGCACATAAAAGCACCATAACAGTAAAATAAATCTCCGCGACACTCACAAACTAGAGTTGGGCAATGTGACTACATCCAATCCAATGGCATTACCAATCTGAGAAGCAAACAAGGATAAAACATTACTCTGTTTTCCAAAAATCTACAGCACTGGCATCCCCAAGCACGTGGACAAGAATCACCTTTCCACAATACAGCATCGCTACGCTGAAAATCGCTTGCAGTTGACAATGGGCAAGTAATTGTTGAAGCTTCATCTCAATTAAGCAGAAGTGGATACATCTAATCAAACGGGAGGAGCAGAAGAAGGCCACTGAGGCTTTGCTGTCTTGGATCAAGGCGATAAGCGGAAGTGATATTCTGTTGCCTGATGTGTGCGAAATCTGTAATAGGATTAAGTCTTCTGGTTGCTGAACTTTTCTTTTTTAGCTGGTATATATCCCCAGCAGTGACGACTTGTAAACATTTGCTTTGAACAAAAGCAGAGATATTGTCCTTCTAAGAAAAAAGTTGTCGAAGCGGTTGCATCAACTGCGCACATCACTTGACCCACACAGGCCACAGGGCACAGTACGACAATAGTATAGTAAGCACTGTTGAAAAGGTAGTAGCTTCAGAACCTTTCCCCAATCCAAATCCTCCCCACACGAAAAGGCCAAATCGGGAGAAATCGGGAGGTGCAGCAGTCGGCGCACTAGAAGCAAGCTACGCTGCTTCCCAGCGTCGGCCGTCCTCAATTCCTCATCTAATCTAGACCAATCGGCACTACATCCCGTATGTTATGCACTCTGAGGTCTGAGCAACTCGCGCTGCGCCGGCAAAGCCGCAGCAACCAATCGGCTCCCCGGCCCCTAGTAGCTAATCGCCGTCCCGAGCAACCACGGACCGTCCGGAACCTCTTTTCCTCCAGCACATTGACGGGCAGACGGAGCGGGCGAGCGGCAGTCGAAACGGGAGGGGGGAAAGCTCATCGAGCTCACCTGTTTCCTCCTGCCCCGCCGCCGCCGCGGTGGGGGAAGAAGCGGAGGCCAGAAGCACCGCAACCAGCAGCATCAGCGTCGCCGTCCGCCCAAGCCAGGCCATCGCCGTCTCCGTCTCCCTCTCTGGCTCGCCCCCACCCCACCGGAGGAGACTGGTAAAGAAGAAGACGGCGGCGAGGGGCAACCCACCACACAGAGAAATTCTTCCGAGGGCCGTTCCGTGAAGTTACGGAACAGTTGACAGCGACGGCAGCGCGGTTGGGTTACCGTTACCGCGTCGGCTAACACCCAACCATACGCAGCCACGCGTCCCGCGAGAGGGGTTAACGGAATAGCCTGCCCGCTTAGCGTTTTGTAGTTTAGCCCTCGGGTTACCCAGATATGTGAGGGGGAAGGACGAGCAGAGAGAGGTAAAGATGGCAATGGGGACCCGCGACCCGATACCCGATGTGTATTTACTCCATTAGGGTCTAAATATGGACTAAACACATTACCCACGGGACCAAACCCTTCACCCATCGGGTACGCGGGTATGGGTATGTTCCAACAATCCCCGTACCCATTTACCCATGGGTGAAAAATACCCGGCCCAAAACTAAATAAGCCCACCGGCCCATGTAAAACCTTAGGTTCACCCACCGGTCCCGCCTGGCGACTTGGCCACTGGAGCCCTCGACCGCTCGAGGGAGGCTCGACGCCTGGCCTCCCGCCGTCGAAAAAATAGGCGCGTGAGTAAAGCGCGTCGTTACCTCGTCTCGGCGCTGGCAGCCTGGCACCACAATCACCACTCGCCAAAAAAATATGCCGCCGCCGCCGAAAAAAAAACTACGCCGCCCGCCCGCCCCTCGTGACCTCGTCTCACGTATTCGCATCGCATCGAAGCGTCAGGAACTCGCCACGCCATGCCGGCGACGGAGCAACTCGAGCAAGAACGGTGATATGCTATTATTTGTCTAATTTTATGTGCTCTGGTTAGTGGTGGTTGCTGTTGAATTGTTGATTTTCATGTGCGTGAATAAATTATTGGCGGGTACGGGTGACCCGCCAGGTATGATTTACCCGGCCGGGTATGGGTCTGGGGAAAATTCCCCACCCATGGCGGGTATGGGTATTCTGGCGGTACCAAATTTTTATGGTGGGGATGGGTCTGGAGTGGTCATAACCGATAGGGATTTATCCATTGCCATCCTTAGAGAGAGGAAGGGTCAGGGTAAGAGCCAGTGTCTGGCACGCTAATAGATAAAGAGGTGGAGGGCGCACCTCGAAAACGACCCGGCCGGAGGAGGAGGACGGCACGGCAAGGCTTGCCGTCAACGGCACTGCGGCAGGCCCACATGTCATGCGCACGGCCGGCGGTGGCGTTCGTTTTCGCCAACGGTGGTTGGCTGGCTGCCTTGAAGTCGAAGGGGTTTGGGTTTGGCCGGCGTTCTGGAGAAATGTGGCACCGAGGTCTAAACGTGTGTGCGCTTGCTTTGACCAATCCAGGATTTTTCGTACAAAATTCTGAGAACACGTCCGTGCAAGCAAAGTAGATGGCTAATGGCCGTTCCTGGATATTTTAGGGTGTGTTTGGTTGTGTTTCTTACTGGAGCCTGGTTAGAAAAATAAGCCTGACTAGTTTAAGCCTGTATAGGACAGTACAAGATCCACTTGTTTGGTTCGCCTGTACTAGTTAAGCATGGCTAGCTAAGATCTTGTTTGGTTGGTCGGATTGTTTTGGTACACTCACCTCATCTTTGTTAGGGTGACTTTTAGCTGCATCACCTCTCAAGTTTGTTCTTGTTGACATTCTATCGAACAGCTACTGCTCACACTGGCTCACTGTCCAACACTTTGCTCGCCTCCACCACCTTGCTCCTCGAGCGCCGACGACCACACCTCCTCAAGCGCCGACGACCACGCCAGTGTGGGGCGGAGCTGCCGGAGAAGCACCCCGTGGAGGCACCCCGAATGGTTGCTCGACGCGGCGGGGGGTGAGGTGCTCGGTGCGGGAGGTGAGACGAACGCTAAGCCAAGACTGGCTCCACGGAAACGACCGAAGCCGGGAGGTGAGGCGACGCTGGGGCGGGAGGCGAGTAGCTCACCAGGGCGAGAGGTGAGGTGCTCGGCGCGGCCGGGAGGTGAGGTGCTCGGTGCGGGAGGTGAGACGAACGCTAAGCCAAGGCTGGCTCCATGGAAACGACCGAACCCCTCGTTTCCCGTAAGCCCAGCTAAGGGGTGGTGGTTGCATTGCTGAAGCTTGGCTACAAGGCCTTTACAAGCAACCAAACAGGCCCAACCTGCATTCCTGGAGCATGGCCAGGAGGTAATGCAGGGAACCAAACAGGCCCATATCTATCTAGGCTGCGCTCGTTTAGCATGCATTGCTGATCAGGTTACCAGATTATTATATTAGGCAGGGGCGTAGACAGGATTTGAACATAGGAGGGCCATTCAAACCGGCAATAGTCGTGCTAGACGCTAAATGTCAAATGGCAAATAGTCGGTCACTTGTCATTTAGCCATTTTTCGGATAAATTTAAACGGTCACTTAAATGGACAAAATGGTGGTTTCAATAGGTTGAAAGGACGAACCAAACGGAAACAGCGTACCACTACGTGGCGTTTAAATGTTGAGTACACGGGCTAAACGACCGTTTAGACGAGCAGTGACAGGAACATAGGAGATAAAGGAAGATAACAGGAAAGCTAATGCTAAATGATATAGATGCCATTATTGGAGGTCAATTTAGAGGGAGCGAACAAGCAAAACACTGATTTTCAATTAACTAGCTAATTGGAGAGAGTGGTATGGGGAAAACTAATGTTTGGTAGGCAATAATAAAAATAAAAGAGATGGAGAAAATATCCAGAAAACCTAATTTTGTTTATATAAGGTACTATTGGAGATTAATATGGAGGAAGAACAAAAAAAAATCATAGTACGTACAATAGTATCCTTAACTAGCTAATTAGATGATTAAGTATCTAATTTTGAAAGGGGTATTATGGGAGGTATTGGAAGGTTTGGGGGTGCCAGGCTCCTCTCAGCCCCTCCTTCCCTCAGCCACCAATGCTAGGCAAATTAGGCCAGGCCAATCGCTCCATGCTGGCTGGAAGCCCTAGCTTCCATGTCAGCGCGCAGCATCCAAATCTCTGTCGTTGATGGTTTCACGGACGCTCAGAAGTGCTTGCAGGAGCAATTAGGGCCCCGGCTGATAAAAAGCTAAAGATACTGCTAAATCATGCATTATGATAATTTTTTTGATGTTTAGTTCTAGAAAAAAATGGTAGTGCAATTAGGGATGAAAACGGACGGAAACGGGCAGAAAAACTCCTCTCCCATTTCTGTTTCTATATTTTTAGCGGAAACGGGATCGGGTTTGGGAAAAAACGGAATTAAAAACGGATGGGGATATACGGAAATACAGAAACAGAGAGCCGGAAAAATAAGTTAGAATAACATGATCAAATATTCTTGAGTATACATGAACAAAGTCACAAAATAATATACACGTACGAAATTATCGGTCCAATATTCACTAGTATACCATGTGTTAACATGTTAACATGCATAATTTGTGATTAGTAGGTTTATAAACATATCAATTTCTAGACATATCTCACATAGATTGAAAACATGATGAAAACGGAATAAATACGGGTCAATTCTGGATAAAAACGGGATCTTGCGGAAACAGACGGAAAAACCATTTCCCGTTTCTGTAAATACGGGTCGGAAACGGGATCCCACACATACAAAAACGGATGGAAGAAAGTAGAAAATGGAACGGGTCGGAACGGGATTTTTTCCGTCCGTTTTCAACCTTGATTGCAATGGCTTCCACGGGAGAAAGAATGGGGAGGAGAGCCGCACCGGAGAAGGGACAGGAGGTAAACCGCATCGAAGCTATTCGTCGGAGAAGAGAGGAGCCGTTGCCCCGCTGGTGAAGGGCCTAGTCCGAAGACGGACAGGCTTATGGAAGAGGAGCCTCGTCGAGCCGAGGGGCCTCCTTGGGGACCTGAACCATGAGAGGGGTGTCGCAGGAGGTTGCCGCGTGGAGGGAGGTCACGTGCTAGAGGGAGGAAGTGTCGACAAAAGATGCTCGACAGTCCTTCGAGGGGTATTCCACGAAGGTAGATTGATCGGTGGAGGTGCGCGTGATAGGAACCGGATGGTGACACAATGCGCAGACACAGCGATTTAGATAGGTTAAGGGCGTCTGATCAACGTAATACCCTACGTCCTGTGTCTTTGTTGTATTGTATTGAATATGAGATGACCCTAGGCGAAGCCTAGGATCTGTATATGGCTGCTGACCCGGGACCCTTGCCCCTCCTTATATACTCTGTATGAGTAGGATTACAAGGAAAGTATCCTAGTCGGTTATATGATAGTATTATAATATCTATAGTATCCGATCAGATCTTCTAGATGCCTTGCGGTGTACGTCAAGCAGTGCCGTGCACCATAAGTCTTGATCTTGTGGGCTGGGCCACCTCTGATGGTGCGGCCCATGTCTTGTCTTATGGGTACCGGGGTTTATATCCCCCACAGGAAGTGAAGCTCGCGCTAGACGAAAACTACCAACCGTTAAAAATGAAGGTCGGGGTCAACGCCCATGGGGATGGGGACCAAGGAGGGTGGGATTTGAGGGCCTGCCTACTTTGGGGGTTTGAGTCGAGGCTTTTGTTGGAGCTATGATTTTTACTCAGGACCTCAAAATTAAATTTAATAATGTTTGAGAGTCCTGCTAAGATTCGTCTTATACTTCTTCGAGGAGGGAAAGAAACTTCTTTTTTGTTTTTTAAAAGAAATCTTTTCCTCTTTGCATTCATTCCATTCAAGAGAATTTCAACCAATTTTAACTTTAAATAAAATCTACACAAAAAGCACTAATATTTATGATACTGAATAGTTATCATTAGATTAATTATATGATATATTTTCATAATATTTTAAGTTTGACTCAACTTAAATATATAATTATATCTTTTTAGGACCAAGAGAGTAGGTAATATATGATGCATTATTATTTTATCTCTTTTTTCCTAAAGGGGACACATTGAGGGATTGAACTTTTTTTTCCTTTTGAGGAGAGATCGAGGGATTGAACTGAATGGATGGTTTCCTTGATATCCTAAAACCTTGTTTTTTTAGGGGAGCTAACACCTTGCTTATGAAGCCCAAGAATGAAATGTCTGGCCCGACCTAGACAGTATTCTCAGCACATAGTAGCTAACAATTGGCGGCCCACTAATCTTGCAAAGGAAGGAAATAGCAAACAGGCCCAAACACAAAGCCGGCAATGGCAGCAAAAGCATTTCCCCAAACGGATCGAGCCCCCATGGCTTGTCGCGGCATCTCGTCCACATGCGAAGAGCTTCTAGATACTTGTTTGAAGATGTGGATCGTGGAAGCATGCACAGTGCGGAGGAAGGATTTCAACCTTTATTCTCACACGTTTCCGGGTGTCTCAGACCCCAGAATGTTCAGGCGACGTGCGTGCGTCATTCTTCAATCTGTGCAGCATCAATACAAATATATTATGACCATAGGATGTTAATCTAGTGGCTGCTAGCTGTTGCTTGAAAATAAGTTAGATTTCAGGCACCTGAAATATAGCATATCCCCATGGCCGTCCCTTAGCCACTGCCTTCAGCCTCTTGGCCGCCCACGTCCCCGCCCACCCTATAACACCATAAAATTTACATGGTTTGAAATTAGGTGAATTGGATTTGTTTACGCATTAGTGTGAGCACGTAACATAGAAAAATAATGAATTTTATCAAATTAAAGTCAAATATAAGGTTTACCAACATGTTTATGCATTCATAATGCTGTATACTATTTTTGTGTTGTGTGGTTTGAAGTCAGATTTCAAATTGATTCGAATTTGCATTCAAAATTTGTTTGGAAATTGGTTTAGAAAATAGAAAAGTATTTTTCTCCCCCCTTCCTTGATTTCGGCCCGCCGCAGCCAGGTCGGCCTGCTTTTCCCGTCGGCCCGGTCGCCTCACTCCCGCTTTTGGGCCGCCCGCGTCATCCGTTTTTTTAGCGCAGCCCAGTTTCCTCTTCTCTCACTCGGGCGTTGGCCCAGCTTCGCCCGCAGCCTAGCTCGGCAGGCAGCGCGCCCGCGCGCTCCTTCACCCTCTCTAACAGCCTGAGCCCGCCTATCAGGATCTCCCCCTTCCTTCGTCTCGTGTCCGGCACGGACACCGCACCGCCGAGTCCGCCTCCGCCCTGATGCGCTCAGATGGCGTGCACCCCACGCCTCTGGCCCTCATATAAGCCGGCCCTGCGTTGCGCCGCCCTCACCTGACCCTCTTTGCTAGTCGCCACCGTCGTTTGAGCAGCAGCCGTCGCAAACCTAGCGCCGCCGCCGCCGCCGTCCGCTTCGCCGAGCCGCACGCCGCCGCAGTCCCGCCTACGTTCGCGAAAAGCCCTTCGTTGAGTCTGCCGTCATCTCCTCTCTCTCTCCATGCCCTTGATTCGCTCAATGGTGGTCCATAGGCCGTGTTTCGTGCGCGTCGCTCACTTCCGACCATGGCGCCGCCGCGCTCGGTCCTGTTCCGGCCGGCCGTCCACGCTAGCCCTCTCTCATCCGTACAATCTAAGATCAAGGGCCAGGATTAGAACATACCACTTCGTTGGCATTTTCCAAAAAGGCCATTACAACTATTTGAGTCTTAACCCGCCATCCTTGTATTTTTGCTAAAGAGTCCCTCAACTTTTGCTAAATAGAACCCACGGTCCTTATTTCGGTTTAAAAATCAGATTTTAATTATTATAAATTCAGAAATCAAGTTCCACTTATTTACAGAACTGCCACTACCTTCTATAGGCCATAAAATCTCTGTTTTAACTCCGATTTGATCCGTTCAAGTTGCATTAGGTTCGTAATTCCATAATCTATATGTTCATACTATTGTTTAGTATGTTTTTAACTTTTAAAATTTGAGGTTAGATTTAATCTATTATTTTACTAAAGGAAATCGTGTTTAAATCATAACTTCTTCGTTTTAGCTCCGATTTTTGTGATCTTCGCGTCTGTGTGTTCGTAGTGAGACGTAGATTCGTTTTATAAACTTTTCATCTGGATTTTATGCTGTTGGTGTATTGTTCTAATCTATAGCTTTTGTTTGCTATGCATGAATGCTTCTGGATGCTTGTATGTTGCTGTGATTATCGAGTATAGACGGTGAGCAGTTCGTGGGTGAAACATAATACTACTTTGACGAGCAGGATCAGCAGGAGCGCTTTATACAAGGCAAGTATAGCATATGATCATTATTGTTTCCTATCAACTTTAATATATTTAAATCATGTTGCATGTGTCACCTTGAAAGGATTCTCTAGAATTGAACTTATACCTTGTCTCCTATGGGATATGCATTGGGTAGCTTTGCTAGTGCTCAATTAAACCATGATCACTTTAAAATATGACTTTTTAGCAACTTGAAAACAGGGGGCTAGAGTATTTAGCTACTTTCTAAATGCTTCAGATTCCTCTCGCTAAGGACTTATCTGTAAGTGATCATCTAGAACTTACAGTACAGCTGTGAGGGCTATATGGCTCTGGCTTTAGCTCAGTATGAGGACCTTTTCTAGCTTGTTAGTGGTTACCTTCATTGGCGTAAGATTGGCTTGACGAATCGGGTATATGACAGCCTCTACTCTTATGTGTATAGCCGCAATGGAATTATGCCATTCGACAGGGGGTTCCTATATCTGTTTGCCGAGTGAATCTAATGGCCCTAACTTGTTAGACGAACCTTTGAAAAGCTTCATAGTGACTCCTGCTTGCTCACCTTAGAAGTGTTTTGGGAGTAATTAACCCGGGCATATGGGCATCACGACTCACAGTGAAAGTGTACAACATCTGTCGAGTGTAAAACTGGTATATCAGCAGTGCTCACGGTCACGAGCGGCCTTGGAACCCTTATGGAATAGATGATCACTAAGAATTATCTGTTTATGCTATTCATTATTCATGTTTATATTGATCATGTGTTTTACTTTGGGATTGAAACAATTTGTTGCTACTCTTATGCTAAAATTGTAACAACTAAAAGCTGAATGTTGTTAAACCGGTGTTAACCTTTTGAGCCTCATGAACCCCATGTTACACTTGTTGAGTACGACATGTACTTACGCTTGTTTATTTTCATTATTTGGATAAAAATCTCGGATGGGTAACAGATGGCTATGGTAATGACAACTTTTCTGAGGATTATTAGACTTGTGGTTAACCAGTTGATGTTCCTGTGATATGGAGCTTCAGCGAGAGATCTTTTCTTTATACTTTCACTACTTTTATGTGAAGACTATGTCTTAATATTCGTGATGTAATAAACACCTGTGATGATACTATTCATAATTTGTCGGCTTATGTGTGTGATTGATCTTTGGGCGCACATAAGATTTTGCATCCCATTTTATCCTTAAAATCGGGTGTGATAGATTGGTATTAGAGACATGTTGACTGTAGGACGCAAGCCTAGTTAGCAATGATCGTTTTAGCTTTTTTTGCTTCACTTATTTCATTCTTTCCATCTCATCCTTATTATTTGCTAAAGTTTTATGCTTCTTTTGCCACGCTCCGTTATGAAAATTATTGCTTCTAATCTGACTAAATCTAATTCTGTAGATGCCTCGTGCCAATAAGACCGCTCGCATCAGCACTGGAGGCTACTACCCGCCTCGTGGCTTGTCCATGGAACCACATGAGGAGGAGGAACCCTAGGAACAAGAAGTTGATTCACCAACACCTGTATCTACGCCAGAGCTAGTCTAGGAAGAGCCTGAAGAAGAAGAACCCGAAGAAGTAGAGGTCGTCTTATTGTCTGATGATGATGATGATGAGGAAGACGTTGTTGAAGAGGATGAGCCGATCCTCCCCTGGGATGGACTATGAAGGTCTGGTACAAGCCAGGGTATGAAACCTCAGTCTCGCACCACCGACTTATGGGGATTCTTTAGACCTACTATGGTGATTGGGATGCAGCTGTGGAGTATGTCTGCAAGGAGCATACGCAGCCTCTGGAGGACACTTATTGGAAGACTAGGGTGTGCATCTCCATCAGGGATGAACAGAAGGACGCATACCAGCTAGATTCAAACTATGTGCATCACGCTCACTGTGCCACCATAGAGGATAACATAGAAGATGCAGCCGCTGTTGCCTGCATGGGTCTCCGTGGTCGTCGCTTTGAGGATATGAAGGAGGACCAATATCGATTCCTCCCTCGCCAACACCCTGAATTGGAGTGGGCAATGATGGACCCGTAGGGCACGGATCCAACTACCCAAGTGATGGTCATGAGACCAGCCACCCCTACAAATGGCACAGTAGGGGCGGCTGGTGATACGAGCCGCCCCTACAAATGTGTCGATTTGTAGGGGCGGCTCACTCACCAGCCGCCCCCGATGTTGTATTTTGTAGGGGCGGCTCAATCACCAGCCGCCCCTACAAATGCACGTACAAAAGGCTGCAACCTCCTTCTTCCTCCTTGGGTCACTTACTCTTACCCGAGAAAAAAAGCTTGAGAGGCCTTGGACACCTCCCAAAAATTGCTCTACTAAGGGGAGAAGGTTTTAGTCTCAAATCCTTTGCTGGAGAGGTTGTAGAAGGTAAGAAAATGCTATTCCACACTTTTTTTTGAAGTTTTAATGGTTGGTTAGTGAGTAATTAGAGTTTTGCTTTTCTCTCTCTTCTATGGTGCTTGAGCTACTTATGAAGCAAATTAGACCCAAGTTTTGAATGTACTAGGGTAAATTCGGTAGGAGAACAAGATCATACCCTTTTTGGTCCATGTTTCTTGATTTTAGTAAATAATTAGTTAGTTTTATGGATGTTTCATGTGCATGTAGATCTAAATCTAGATCTAGGGTTTGGTTTTTTTATTAATTTTGTTTTTGTGAATTTATGTTTGATGAAATTGGACTAGGGTTTGCATGAAAGATATTGGGTAAAATATAATTATTGCTAGTTGTTGTCTTTGAAATTATTTATTGTAATCAACAAATATGTATTTTAATTATTTATGGATAAATAGGCCATTAATTAATTTTCCTCTACCATGGTGTGTTTGTATGCTTCATGTAATTATATGTGATTTATATTCATATATATCTGAAGTATATACAATTATTCTCAAGTAATTATTAATTTGATTCATTTTTATGTATATCTGAATAAGTAGTCCTTTAATGTTTGTTTTGTTGTTGTTGTAAAAGATGGAGTACATGAACTCTTGGATATATGGTTCGTTAAGGTTCAAGGCAGGTTTCCGTGAAGAGGTGGATAAATTTATTGAAGCCATAGAGAAGCATGCAATGACGTTGACAGAGAATAAGGATACAATTATTTGTTCCTATAATGATTGCAAGAACCGTATGGCATGGACAGATGTGACTATCATCAGATCACATTTGATTATGCAAGGATTTGTTGAGGACTACACAGTGTAGATTCATCATGGTAAAACGGTTATTGTTAACGACGAGGATGAGGAGAAATACGACGATGAAATCCTAGAATCCCTGTCCCAATATTCAGCAGAGCTTGATGCACGAATGGATCCCGAGTTTGGCAATGAACAAGGTGGTGATGCTGGTGGTTGGGATGGTAACGACGAAGGTGGTGCCCATAATGATGGTGGAGCATGTGTCGGGGATGAAGATGATTTGGAGGATATGATTCGAGTCCTTGGACCAGAGATTTTACTAAAGAGCCCAAAAGGTCTAGAAAATTTTGAAAGGGTGAAAAAAAACATCGAAGGAGGCTGTGTATGGTGTTGAAAAGGGTTATCCGACACACTGGACATTGCTACATTTTGTGCTTGAGCTACTCATCCTGAAGGCTAAGTACGGCTGGTCAGACTGTAGTTTCAATGATCTATTGCGTCTCCTGTCATGGGTGCTGCCACAACCAAACTCAGTTTCCGCCAACACATACCAAGCGAAGAAGGTCATAAGTCCATTGACAATGGGGGTTAAAAAAATCCATGCATGCCCCAACCACTATATCCTTTTTTGTGGCAAAACGTTCAAGTCACTGGATAAATGTCCCCGGTGTGGGGCCAACCGGTACAAGAACAATGACCTTTACGGTGGGGACGAGGCCTCCATGGGGTAAAAGAGTAATCAAAAGGGTACGAAAAAGATGGTACAAGAATCTCAACCCCTAGAGGACACTCCATTAGGCAACGATGCAAAGCAGAGAAGAATTTCTGCCTTGGTAATGTGGTACCTGCCAGTGACCGACCACTTGAGACGTATCTTCCTAAACCCTAAAGAAGCTGCACTCATGACATGGTGGGATGATGAGCGCAAGGTGGATGATGATAAGATTGCACACCCGGCTGATTGTAGTCAGTGGCAAAGGATCGATGAGAAGCACAAAGAATTCAGCGATGACCCAAGGAATGTATGATTTAGCTTGAGCACCGATGGAATGAATCCCTTCAATGAGAGGATGAGCAACCACAGCACTTGGCTAGTGATCTTGACCATGTACAACATCCCAACGTGGTTGTGTCAGAAGAGAAAGTACCTTCTCCTCACTATTCTTATTTCTGGCCCTAAACAACCAGGCATTGATATAGACGTGTTCCTAGAGCCTTTGATGCAAGAAATGGAGAGGCTATGGAGGCATGGGGAGCCGATGTACAATGCATTCCAAAAGGAGGACTTCATATGTAGAGCAATAATATTTGTTACTACCAACGATTACCCCACGCTATTTACTTTGTTTGGACAGATCAAAGGAAAGATGGGATGCTTAGTTTGCTTGGATGGTACTACATGGGTGTTTCTAGATGCATCCAAGAAGATAGTTTACCTTATTGGCCAAACTTGGAGATCCCCCATGCCATTGATGCTATGCATGTGCAGAAGAATGTCTTTAAGAGTCTCATTGCTACCTTGATGGACACAGGCAAGTCAAATGATGGTCTAAAATCATAGAAAGACATGGTGCAGGCAAACGTGATACCACAGCTTCACCTAGTACCTGAGGCTAATGGAAAATACACTCTGCCCGTGGCGTGCTTCAACCTAACACCAGAAGAGAAGAGAGCTATATGCACTTTCCTAAGGGGGGGTCAAAGTCCCGATTGGGTTTTCAGTGAATGTGAAGAAGCTAGTGTCGATGAAGGACTTGTCAATAACACACTGCAAGGCTCACGATTATCATGTGATGCTGACAAGGTTTCTATCTATTGCAATCAGGGCTATAAAGCCAGAGTTCTTAAAAATGGCCATCACCTGCATGTGCTACTTCTTTTTGAAGATCTCATAGAAGACGATTGGCAAGAAAGAGCTGAGTGACCTACATGAATTTGAGGTGGAGACACAAAACCAACTAAGATGTGTTTACCTCCTGCTTTTTTTTATATAATGCCATATCTTATGATTCACATGGTTCATCAGATACAGGCGCTAGGCCCTTGCTACTTGCATGAAATGTGGTCTTATGAGCGATTCATGTCAGTTCTAAGCCGATACGTGCATAATCGAGCATACCTAGAGGGCTCCATGATAGAGGGTTACAGTACTGAAGAAATCATCGAGTGCTGTCAAGAGTACCTAAAAGTACAGAAAGGGATTGGTAAACCCGATTCTCGTCACAAGGGTAGCCTGGCTGGGAAGGGCACCAGTGGTAAAATGTGTTCATCGACCATGATTACAAAGAAGTGAGTCGAGCGCATTACAGTGTCTTGTAGAGTACACAACTGATGAAACCGTACATTGATGAACACTTGGCTATCATTATGGTGGAGAGAAATGGTCGTTCAGATGATTGGGCCATGAAATAGCATAAGCAATGACTAACTACATGGTTGAAGGACCAAAACATACCGCTCGGAGAAACCATAGACTCTATTACCATCAGTAGGTTGGCGGAGGGGCCATTGAGACAAGTGACATCTTGGAAAGCTTATGACATCAATGGGTACACGTACTATATCCACGCAAAGGATAGTAAATATGTGAACCAAAACAACGACGTTCGAATAGAAGCTCTCGATGGAGTGGGGCAAAAGATCCAATACTTTGGCATCATTGAAGAGATATGAGAACTTGACTATGGAAGGGATATAACGGTGGCCCTATTTTGATGCCGCTGGATTAAACAACACCAACTGAATGAGATCGGATTGAGAGTCCTAGACCTCGAGAATCTAGGCTACCAGATGACCCTTGGGTGCTCGCTTCACGTGTCGCACAAGTTTTCTATATGCCTGACCCATAAAGTAACCTCCCCCCGAAGAAGAAGACAAAGCACGTTGTTGCCTCCGAGAAACAACACATTATCGGAGTTGATGGCGTGGACGATGTTGAAGCTTACAATAACTACGATGAGATGCCGCTATTCATATACTTTCCTAAGAAGATCAATGTTGTGGAAAAGAACCTGCCCAAAGACATATTGCCATGGGAATGAAAAGGTGTCAAGGAAAAAATTGTTACAGCGGGCTAGCTAGTTATTGAATGTGGAGTGTTTGTGTAAGTGTGTGTATTTGTAAGACTTCATTTATGTATGTGAGTGAGACAATATATTTATGTATGTTTGTGAGACTATATGTTTATGTATGTGTGTGAGACTATATTTATGCATGTGTGTGAGACTATCCTTTGCAACATTCAGATGAACCTATTGCAATATCCACTTTATTACTACTAAAACAGCTGTAACACGCAGACACTTGAAACAGGCACTTATTACTACTGCAACATGTTCGTACTACTATTGAAACACTTAAAACAAGCACTTAACACTTTATGAAATGAAGAAACGACCAAAATAAAAGTTGAAGATCTTGACGAGTTATATAACTTTTATATTTATCACCTTTACAGCTAAATTCATTTAGTGGTTGAAAATCAGGTTTGAAGTT
The DNA here is from genome assembly GCF_019320115.1 of Miscanthus floridulus. Lineage (NCBI taxonomy): Eukaryota > Viridiplantae > Streptophyta > Magnoliopsida > Poales > Poaceae > Miscanthus > Miscanthus floridulus. The sequence goes on along the minus strand of NC_089589.1, from coordinate 124,111,313 downwards.
GTCATTTTCTGAAATTCAAAATTTGAATCGTCCAAAATTAGTGATAAATATAGATGACCAGACTAAAATGATAGAGCATGATTTTAGAAAATTTTAGAAAAAAAAACCCATCACATTTGGAGTTAGTATGAGGGAAAAAACTAGTTATAAGTTTCAGCCACAGATTAAAAAGAGAAATCACACTTGTTCATCATTGATCATCATGAACAGTTGTGATTTTTTTAATCTCTAGGTAAAATTTGTAACTAGTCTTTCTCCCTCGTACTAACTCCAAATGTGATGATTTTTTCCCTAAAATTTTCTAAAATCATGCCCTATCAAGAGCACTGTAAAAGGAAAATCAAGCAAAGAAAAATGTAGAACTCTAAATTAGGAAATTACTCTAGGATGGAGTTTTAGAAATGGATACATACCGACTTGCTTTATATAGAGCAGATTGAAATTCTCGACTGAACATTTGAATGAAAATTGAATGTTAATGTTATATGCTATCCTACATGGTTGGAAATTGCGTGTTCTGAGGGGGGGGGGGGGGGGGAATGGTTGAAAATTCAAACTTAAACAATTTAATTTCTCTAGCTGTTACATTAAGGGTCTGTTTGTGGCTGCTGTGCCATGCTGCACCCTGGGTCCTTAAACTTTTAGGGCATTCCCATCTGGGTCCTCAAACTAAAAAAGCGACTATCTAGGTCCCTCATCTATTGCCGCCGTGCACCAGAGGTCCAAAACCAGCCACGCAAGCACCAACATCCGACGTGGCACGCCACGGTGGTAGCTGAACACTGGGCCCGTGCCACAACTGGGCGACGTGGCACGCCAGAGAACGTGCCACGTCGGATGTTGGTGCTTGCGTGGCTGGTTTTGGACCTCTGGTGCACGGCGGCAATAGATGAGGGACCTAGATAGTCGCTTTTTTAGTTTGAGGACCCAGATGGGAATGCCCTAAAAGTTTAAGGACCCAGGGTGCATTTATGTAGGAAGCAAATAACTGAAGATGTCATAGTTTGTTAGGAAAATCCAAACAATATCATCAATATTCAATAATCCATTTGAACGCAGGTAATGATATACAACATAACAAATGAACCAAGGCTAAAAAATGTACATTGGTACAGGACTTTGGAAGTGTAACACATTACCACAAAAAAACCACCAGCACCATTCCCTACATCAACGATTATATGCAGTCCCTCCAATGGTTTTTCTAAGGCCAAAGAAAAAAAACATAACCATCATAAGTTGTTTCATTTGTTTGTTTCCTGAAGGCTATAAGTTGTGTCATATTAATGTTTGACATTCAATCATTTCAGAAAATTTCACTATATCTATCACCCACATGGACAGATTTGTTTGAACACTAGTAGAAATTGATTACCCAAAAACGAAAAGATAATTTCTACTGTTTGTAAAGAAGTGCAGAAAATAAACAACTAAGAATATAAAATGTTGAAAATTGGCATGGTGTATATGCAAAATAAGATGGTGTCTACAAATCATAACTATAAGATAAAGAAAAACTCAAACAATAAGTTGGTATTGCAACAAATCGTAAGGGCTTGTTTAGATGGAAGGGGATCTCCTCACCTTCTATCCTCCAAATTTAGTACCACATTTCCTTAAACCTGCTATAAGATCACCAAAAGTAACTGCAGCTTTTAACAATCAACACCTTGAATATCTGTCTTAACCTAGCAATCTCATCCTCGGAAAGCTATTCAGCTATCAACTGGAGCCACACAAGTGTCAAAAAACAAATTAAATTCAACATGTAGTGCATATCCCAGTGTCTTGAACTGAACACCAAATCCTAGATTTATGAATAGAAATGTCGAAAAATACAATATAATTGTTCAACCATTAAAAACACTGATCCTTTGTATTGGATCCCCAAGCCTATGAAATTAATAATCTACGGCATACATGTTAATACGGCAAGTGATTTTGGCTCACCTCTTGAACTTACTTTGGTTACTATGACCTTCCGCTCTGCTGGCTAAGTTCTTCCTTCCTCCTCTTTCCTTAAAATATATTGTAACTGTAAATGTCTGATCAACATATAATAATACTTACATTTTTTTGCAAGGCAAGATGTCCTTTCGTATTTCTACCTTTATACATGCTGATAGTCTGGAGCATCACAAGGGTCCTTTCATATTTCTTTTCTAACCTGCATACAGTGAACACTAGTTAACTCTATCATAATCCAGCTTTACAATCAACTCTTTCTCTTTTGTTCTGATCTCATCATTAAAAATTTGGAAGCGTTAAGGTTTAATTCTCACAGGCGAAGCTATCTGATGTGGCTAGTTCTTTCTTCTTCTCCTTATGAAACTTCCTTCTATCTTACAGATCTACCAGGCAACAGAAAAAAGAAATTTAAACAAATCCAGAGCAGAAGCTGCACGCATTCGAAAGGACAACTTTCTCAAATCTATATTTTGTGTTACTGGAATTTTCTCAAATCTATATTCTTTGTCACAAGAGAGATTAAAATTTGGGGGAAAAAAGAAGGTACACTGTAGGTCATTCTAATGCATATGAGGTAGCTCTTATGATGATGGAATGGCCCCCTACTTATAAGCACCTGTTGTTTTTTTGCCACCTTTTCTATCCTCTATGTTTGGGAAGCAGCAGCTGCTTTTTTATACCTTTTCCTCTCTATGTTTGTTAAGCAGCGGTTGTTTTTTTGCTAAATCTCCCCTCTCCTCTCCTTTGTTTTATCAATGATGAAATTGTCCAAGTCCATACATTATATGGAATATGAGCTGATGATCAAGAACTTGTGAGGAACTTGGCATCATTACCAGCCGGCTCTACTGTCTTTTTCTATATGCTCACTATTTTTTATATATGCTCACTGTGTTTATGATGCCTTTATGCTCCAAGTTCTTTATCAAATGATAATTGTCATGTTTCTGAGGCCTCTACCTCTACTACTACTATTACTACTCGTTTTGTGAGTTAGTTTGAACTTGGTTGATTTCTATTTTCTTCACTTCCACTAGAAAATGGACCCTTGCTATGTTGTTTTCAATGGGAAGAAACTTGGGATTTACATGTCTTGGTACGAGGCTAGTGAACATGTGCTTGGGTTCAAAAATGCTATACACAAGAAGTACAACAACTATGACCATACACTTAGAGATTTCAATGTCTATGTTGGAGCAGCAACTACCTCCCCTAATCTGGTACCAACTGATTGTGGTGAAAGCATCCCCTCAGAGTGGTAAGAGTGGTTCTTGCAAGAATGTGGTGATTATTGGTCTGTTGGTGATGGTGTTTGGACTTTAAATGAGGCTTTCCATGAGCTGCCAATGCAACTGCAATACTTAGGCCTGTGATGACACAATTAGATGGTCGATGTAGTTGGATAACACAATTGTATGATGATTTAATTATGGTGTCTAAGGCCTATTAGTTTGGATAACACTAATTTATGTTGGCAGCGATATTTTAGTTGTAATGCAACATTATATATTAATAATACTGATGCTGCTTTGTAGACCCTCCTCTCCTAGTCCTACTACTTCTACTCTTCTCCTCTCCTGTCCTGTGCTCCTACTTCTCCTACTCCTCTCGTCTCCTGTTCCTCTACTATAACTGTTTTCCTTGACATAAATTTAGAAGAAGGTATGGCCGGACTCCCTTCGTCGGATCTGTCAAATAATTATGTGTATGATCTGGGCTTCTAACCAGCATTGGGGAGGGCAAACCACCCATATCCAAGCATAGTAAGTAACATGTTTTAAAGACACCTCTATAAATATTTTGTTCTGATATATATAATTCTTAAATGTAAACAATTAATCCTATACCATGGTTCAGAGAGACACTCTCAAATTTCGGGGTTGATTTCCTCAATGTTGGTACATTCCCTATAGATGGTCGACTCAAGCAATGTCGAATTGGCTTTTCTATTCTTGCTAGGGCGGGTAACCAACAAGGTATGGTTTTATACATCGATAGGACGAGCAGCGGTCAACCTCATGACATTACTGCGCAAAAATATACTGTGCAAGCATGTTTAAGGGCGCTTCAAAATATTGGGTACAATATTCCTACATACTTCTTCATGAGGATTGCTGCTTTGAATGTGGGCCTCCACTATGATATTGGACTGTTTTGTGCACAGCTTGCTGAGGACAACATGAATGATGTGGTCAGTCTCATAACTTATATCCAGATTAATTGTTATATCTATATATATGCATGGTTCTGATAATCACATTTTTCCCAATACTTGCAGATTTAGGAGAACGATGTAACATACGTAAGTTGTAGCTTTGAAACCATTTTAAACTAGGCATGTATCACTTGGGTCGTTATAAATGGGAATATGGTGGCCCTGTTCTCACTTCAAAGGGAATTTAGGAAAAAATTCTTGTGACTAGGAGTGAAAATTCTTGACCAATGCTGATCGTCGACAGTAGACCTTGTGAACGATCTTGTGAAGCAAGGGATAGTGCACTAATAAATACATTGCGCTACATCAGTGATATTTTGGCATATGAAATGAATGATGTGCACTTCTCTGAGTACGTGGTACGACGTTAGAAAATTCTAGAAAGTTAAATTACTGTTAGTTGTAATAATGAACTGATCTAAATTATTATGGTTTGTAATGAACAAATTTAAATTATTATGTGTTTGTAATGAATGGGTTTATAATGAAGTAATTTAAATTATTATAGGTTTGTAATACATATATCTTCTTGTCAATTAGTTGTTGATATAATATCCTTGTGAATTATATATTATATATATATGTATATATGTTCTAGTCATATTTAAATTTTCAAATTTTAATTTTTTTTGTGTGAAAATATACTGTAGGGGCGGTTCTAGAGTGAACTGCCCCTACAAATAGAAATTACAGGGACGTCTGGTGTTATAACCGCCCCTACAAATACAGTTGTAGGGGCGGCTGGTGACACAAGCCGCCTCTACAAATGTAGAGACGGCTTGGGAACCGCCCCTACAAACCATTGATTTATAGAGACGGTGTGGTAGGGGCGGCTGGCAAAACCACCTTTACAAACCATCGCCAGCCGCCTCTATAAATGCTTACTGTAGTAGTGACTTGTAATACCCTTGAAGGGCTGTGAGACTGTTTGTCTGTAGATTGCTCTAAAAAACTAATGTATTCACTAATTCGCATGTAAATGAATATTTTAGAAAGGAAAAAATTGTTTTTTTTAAGTTTTGCATCCATCGTGTGGGCAGGGATTGCATTGTGAAGAGGTAGCTTGCTAGGTGATCGTGGCCACACATCTAGAGAAGTACGGTTTATGCTTGTTGCCTGTACAGGTAGGTATAAGTGTATTCTAAATGTATTTCTTCTTTTATTTTTCTATAGGAAGACAGCAAGGTGACATGGGTGTGGCACGGTGGCCTTTCTCGTCCATTACATAGCAAGCAGAGCACAAAGCACGGCATGGTGCACGGCTTGGCCGGCGCTCGCGTGGTTGTTCTCACCGCTGCGCCGCCCTCCTGGAGCGGAGAGTGGCGGGCACGGCCCGTGCGTGCGGATCGATGACAGGGGAGGGAGCTGCCGTGCGTGCGGATCGGTGGGAGGGCTTGAGGGAACAGCCGTGGGGCGGTGGCTAGGTTTTCGGCGGCCGGCTGGGGACGAGTCGCGCCAGCGGAAATCCTAGCTTTGGGGCGGCGGCATACCACGCTGAAGAGATGCTCGGACAGTATAGAAGAGGAAAAACGAAAAACTCGGTTAAAGCAGGAAGGAACCTGCTTTTGGATTTGTACTTGAGGGAAACCTGCTTTTGAGCCAAAGCATCTATGGCTTTGCAGTCTTTTCATTGCCTTTTGGGAAAGCAAAAGCAGGTTGGAAAGCCCGACTCCTCGGAGATCGGCCAATCAACGGGGACACGTGAACTATATTTCATGACAAACAAAGCACTTTGCTTATTTAAGCAAGGTCCACTCCGAGACATGAGACAGGAAGAACGAAGGTGTACATTTATTTTCTATATGTCGAAAATAAACAAGTAATAAGCAGCTAGCAGAATTATGGGTGAACAATATCAAACCGAAGCATTAGTCTTGAAAATGGGTCTCGGCCGCTTTCACCAGATTGTCGAAGTGCTGCCGCGTCTCTCTGGTGTGGTCCATGACCGTCTTCTTGGAGGCCGAGTACGTCTCGGCAATGGCTACCACCTCGGTGGTGCAGAGCGTCAGTCTCTCCTTGTCGGCGCAGAGTTGCAGGCTGTCGAGCGAATCCTTGGCTTCCTTGAGCAAGCAGCCGAACAGCTCGCACTTGTTCCTGTCACGCTCCGGGTCCAGGTAGTAGGAGCCGTATGCGTGCACCCACCGGATCCTGCGCCGGCATTCGGCGATCTCCTCGTACGCTTGGGTCACAAAATCGAGGTCCGTCACCTCGATGCCCAGATCAGTGGCCATGTTCTCGAGCCAGGAGCTCTTCAGGTCGTCCATGTCCCTGAGTGCCTTCTCCAGCAACTGGTCGTCCAGCGAAGCCTGCGGCGGCCTATTCTCGTCCACCCATGCTCGCGCCGCGTCGCACGACACCGGACGGTGAGGCTCCTTGCCACATGTCCAGCAGAAGCCGTGCCTGCACTCGCAGAACACGTCCGTGGAAGCAGAATCATCGCCATCGCTGCTGCCAAGGAACTCGACGGCACGGCTACAACCGCGGCCATGGCACCACTGGATCCTGCCGCCACTGTCATCCACGTAGGACAGGAGCATGAACCGATCGTACTGGGCCAGCATGGTGTCCGCGTCGGCGTCGTGGACCACATCGACGACTAGCTCCCGCACGACGGGCACCGCGCAATACTGGTGTGGGCACCGCAGCGGCAGGCACCGCGGGCCTTCGTCGTCCATCGCCACGCGGATGTACCTCCGCCAGCACTCGTCGCAGAAGTAGTGGGAGCAACCCGACGATCTGGACGGCCGGCCAGCGCTGCCGTCGAAGCATTGGCAATTGGGCGTGCGGCCTGTGAGCACCCTGGGACCGGAGACGTCGTCCTCCGACGATGGCAGGCCAACGTCGACGCGGAACGCCTCCCCGTTGTCGAACCACGCGCCCTGGACGCGCTCGGGTCTCCATTGGCAGTGGCGCAGGAGGACCGCGGCGAGCCCCGGGGTGATGGACAGCAATTCGCCCACCTTGTGCGTGTCCACCTCTAGCCGCACGCGGAGGTCGTCCTGAGTCAAGACATTGTACCTTATTCCCTCCATGTCGCGGGCCCTTGTGCTATTAAACAAGAAGTGAAGAAGTTAATTCAATTCCTTACTGAGTCCATCCATATCCAACAACAATAAATCAACCGGATGAATCATATAAGTTCACTCAAAATGAAAGTTAGAAACATCCAGACAGCTGTTCCATGGTCCCAATCATCGTTGACATTAATACCCACTACTAGATGTTTTTTTTTACTTACCCAAAAATTACTCATCTCTGCCATTATGAAAATAAGTAAACTCTTCTATTTTTATTGTATTTTATATTCCATGCAAATAAACTCTGCCATACTATGTTACTCATACAACTGTGCAACGATGAAATAACGAATCAAAATTCATCGCTAAATTAGGAAGGCTTGCGCAAATAAATGATCGTATCAAATTGTTTTAAATTCAGTATAAAACGGCCTTAAATAAAAAAGTAACAAACTATAAAGTTGTACGTCTCATCAAGCTCTGCAATGTCATATATAAATTGTATATCTGAGCTCACATGAAAAAAGTTAGGTTTTTTTCAAATATACTACACAAAGAAGAAATATCTTGACATTTTTTGTGAATCAAGTAATACATTCATCCCCTATGAACGCACGTACACACGTCCTACCATTTTGAGCACCTCCAAAGACAATTTTCTGATCTTGCCATTTAAAACTATGAGATTTAAAATTTGCCAAATTAATTGGCAAGAGTAGTATATTTCTATGATTTAGATATGGGTAATAAATTTAATAAATGTTGAATGAATCTCTACACCTAAAAATACTGTAACGCCTTCATCTATTTAGTAATATCAAGTTTCGATCCCTGCTTACGCGTCCGCATCCGATATGAATCAACCTCCACTCGAAGCTCACATGTTCGCGTCCTATCCGGTTCTACAACGAAAATAGGATATAACGTATCGGCGTCCGATACGAAGATCTCAGAACTCACGCACCTGCATTCGATTACTGGGGTTCAGTCCAAACAAATGTGACCCCGTGCAACGCGCGGGCATATATCTAGTATCCAAAAATTATTCATCTCCGCCATTACAAAAATAGTGTAAAATAAACCCATAATCATTACTATCACTAATTAGAGGCCCCAATAAAGACACCATATTAATTTTCACCAGACGCACCAGGAAAAAAGATAAATCGTAAAAATCCTCATAATAATCAGAAACATCTAATCTTTGATTCAATAGACTCTAAGCATCATCACCCATAATAGCCATCGGATCTATTGTATAGTTCATTAAAAAAATTATCCACCACTACCATTATGAAAATACATAAAGTAACCCCCTAATTTTCCATGTAAATTACCCACCTCTGTCATTACAAAAGATAATTCAAAATACTCACATCTGCCATTACGAAGAATAATTCAAAATAACCCCTAGATTTGCATCAAAATTACCCACCTTGGCCATTATGAAACATAATTTAAAATCCTTACTATTACTAATAAGAGGCTCCAACGGAGGCACCATGTTACCCCATAACATTGCGTCTAAATGACCTAGCTTTGTCATTATGAAAGATAATTTAAAACAATCCCTCTAACTTTGTATTTAAATTACCCACATCTATAATTATGAATGATAATTTAAAATACCTTCTAATGATTTTATAAATTATCCACCTTCATCATTATGAAAGATAATGCAAAGTAATTTTCTAAGTTTGTATTTAACCTATCCATATATGCCGTTGTGAAAGATAACATAAGGTTTTACCTTTATATTTGTATGTACTTTAGCCATTATAAAAAATAAACAAAAAAACTATTAAATCTACATATAAATAATATATATATATTTAAAAAATAAATTAGTATCCATAAATTTTGATATATATATATATATTTCTAAGTTACATGCTTCTATAATCGTGAAATAAAACAACTATATTGCTATGTCCCATCATGTATATCAAATAAACATGTATACATTAGGATAAATATTTATTTTAACAACTTGTGGAGCATGGAAAAATATTCACTAAACAAACCATGTAGCAATAACACTTTGTATTAATACTCCATGATAATAATTTTGAAAAGTTATTATTTTAAATAAGTTTATACATTTTTATTGAAACATTGTGTCATATCATAATTTAATTTTATGCGCTCTCTCTCTATATAATAATAATACACCATGTGATATAATAAATTCAACATGTTTATTGTTGGGTTGCAAGCTGAGTTTCAACTTATGTGGAAAACAATGCTACTAGGACATAGACTCTTTTTATATAAAAAACAATTTTCGAATAAAACATAAAGAATAATATAATTTTTAATTAGCATGTGAAAAAATTGTAACAACTTGATTAAAATATTAAATATAAACTATAGATTTACGAAGTCACAAAAAGGGTTGTATCAAAAGTTTATATATATTAAGACTAGATTTCAAAATCACACTAGAAAAAAAATACTAGAAATTCTAACTAGAGGTCCCCACTAGAGCCTTCATATTAATCATCACAAGACTTGACAGGAAAACAAAAGATAGATCCTATAAATTCTCATAAAAACCAGAAACATCTTACCATGAATTAGGTATAACCTAATCACCACTAATAATAATAATAGCTATTGGATTTATTATATTTTACAAATAATTGTCCACTTCCATTATTTTGTAAACCAATATAAACTAACTCATGACTATAATCTATAGTACCCACAAATGTCATTAAGAAACATGATCTAAACTGGACCTAAATTTGCATTTAAGTATCAGCATACTCTTATTATTATCGATAATTTCCATAACTCAATTTCATCTCATTATTAGTAAAATTAAATACACCTCAAATCTACATCTAAATTATCAACATCTCCTATTACAAAAAAAATATAGATAACGAGTACAGCATATATATGTTTCTATATTACTCCACCTCTTCAATATTAATATAGTAAAATTTGATTATAGTAAATATACGTGTCATGCCAACTTGCATTGAGCAATAAAAAACATATGTTATGTTTCATTATATATAAAAATATTTTTTTAACAACTCATATACTAATGATACTAACAAATTATTTAAAACCAAATAACCATAACATATAATTTATATAGATTATTACTTTAGATATATTTATGTATTTTATTTAAATGTTTGACATGTCTATATTGATAGTATAACCATAACTACAAATATAATTCCTTGATAGGAAAATTCAATCATCTTAAGAAGTGTGGGAGACCACTAATGGCTATATTTTTTGGCCCTTTGAGAATACTTTAGAGTAAATATATCGATCATTATAAGGTTTAAGTATTAAAATCTCTCTGAGGTTAGCATGGCTACCGAGATCTCACTTCAAGCTCTGTGACTTATCTTAAGCATATGGTGCATGTATTCAAAACAATGACTCATGGTATTGTTGTAATAAAAGATACAATAATAAGCACAAGAGTTTCAACTTAACTTGAGGAGAGAAAAATATCTATAGCACTTGATAAGAATAAAATTTGAAAAATCAAAATTTAGATTCATGACATCATAAGATACATGATGCAACAAGAGCCACCATGATTAATGGTAAGGTTTCAAAGTAATTGCATATTTAAAATATATAGAGGTGTCGTACAAAGGAAAAATATGAATATAGATAAAAAATTTATAGATTAGTGCCTTGGAAAAATAGTAACTAGATATAAACAACAGAGTATCTATTATGTTAGAAAATAAACAAAGAGAAAAAAACATACATTGAATATAAGTAATTCTTTATTAGTCAGATCTACTCCCTCCATTCCAAATTATAAGTAATTTTGAGTTTTCTAAATACATAACTTTTGCTATACACTCACATATTGTCTAGATACATATTATAAACAAATATATCTTGAAAAGTCAAAAAGTCTTATAATTCTAAAAGAGGAAATTTTAAATAGTACATAATACTTATATCTCCTAAAATTCTAGACCGTGCGAGAGCACGGGTTGATGGACTAGTAATCCTAATCTAAACTACGCAACCACTATAAAATTGCCAAACATAATTCCTAATTTTTATATAAATTACCCACATGTATGACTATAAAATATTGTACAATTAATAATCTCCTAAATATGAATTTTAAATACGATCTCCTCCGTTACTAAAGAAAGACTAAAGGAACCCTATATCTCCAAATGAGCTACATATATATGTCGCATAAAAAGTATATTACTTAATTAGTCACGGTGATGCACACATGAGAGAGAGAGAGAGAGAGAGAGAGAGAGAGAGAGAGAGAGAGAGAGAGAGAGAGAGAGGTTTGTAGCAAAGAGTTACCCGGTATTGCTACTGCTAGCTATATTTGTGCTGCCGTTTTGTTCCGCACACGAACCAGCAAGCATGTCAACAACCTGCTGCATGGAGGGCCGGCCTGCCGGATCAGGTAGACAGCACATGAGCCCCACAAGCACGCACCTTGTTGCCACCATTTGTTGTAACTCGCCATCTACCAGTCGTGTATCGAATAGATCCCTCAGTTCTGTTCCCTGCGTCCTATCAAGCTGCGAGCAAGGTGAAAACGAAAGGCAATGCGACATATTACTGATTGCAATTAAGCTCAGTTATACGTAAACAATACAATCTGAGACTCAGGAATAACAATGTTGTTTGTTCATTCTGAAAGTTGAATAATAAAAATGTTGTTGTTACGGCTTTGCTTTCCAGTGCAGTATATACAACCTACCCATTCTTTTGCATCTCTGGGACGGCCTTTTTCAGATGTAGCGCACATGAGGCTAATGGTCTCAAGGAGGATGACGCCAAAGGAGTACACATCTGACTTGGTTGACGCTGTAGGTCCAGCTAACGACAGTTCCGGCGCCATATATCCCCTGGACATCTCAATTCAGTAGCTAGACATGTAAAAAATGTCTACTTTCATGCATAATTCAAAACATACTCATATGAATGCTTCATTTGTGATATAATGGAAGTGCATATGTCTATTGGAAACTTTACCCAAAACATCATATATTTGCAATGCAGCAACTATCTTGCACTTAGGCTAATTGGAAAAAATATTCTTATATATACCATACCCATAAACAATATCTATTATTTTTCAATAGCAACTTACTTGGTGCCAGGTATATTTTCCACGTCGAGAGTGATATTATCGCCACTAGGCCCGAGCTCTCTAGCTGTTCCAAAATCATTGATCTTAGGAGTCATATCATGGTCCAAGAGGATGGTTTTTGGCTTCAGATCCAAGTGGACAACACGTTGCTCATGCAGGTAATGTACGCCCTTTGCTATTCCTTGAATTAGCCGGAAAAGAGAAGGCCAATCAATAGGTTGGTTCCCTGAAGCATACAATACATCAGATGTTTAGAAAGCAACTACAAACTGTTAAAGGCTAGAAATAATAAGTTTATGAGTAAACTTCGTTGGCATGTGAATTGCGATCAAGCTATGGATTTTTATGTAAGTGTACCTAATTTTATAATTCTGACCAAGCTTTGGTTGGGCATGTATCTACTGACAAAACCGAGATGTCCGTTTCCGTCAACTCTAATATCATTGCCTTCCTGCACCAAACTCTCACTGTATTCGTAGCAGTGTCCCAGAATTTCGATTACGTTTCCATGCTGCAGCTTTGAAACAAGTCGGAGTTCATCAACAAAGCGCTCTCTGGCTGGTAGATTCACGTTACCAAATTTCTTGATGGCAACTGATATCTTGTTTAATTCACCCTGTAGTTTAGTATAAAAGCTTAAACTAAATAAGTATAAAGAGCAAGCTTGTTAAAATGATACAATCATGTCAAGAAAAAATAAATAAAACGAGAAGATGGATAGTGGTTTTAGAGCATCTCTAAGAGTTCACAATAAAGTCTCCCAATCTAGAATTTTTGGCAAGAATAGAAAACATTCATCTCCAAGAGTTTCCAATCCCTCTCAATCTTTTGGCACATGGAAAAAAATCACCGAACGCGCAGATACCATGCGCTTATCGGTCGGCCAATCTAAAGGTGGGAGGATGTGGGAAAGAATAAAGAGTAGGAAAGGGTTCCTAATGCAAAAAATATATAAAACTGGTTAGAATAATTTAGAAATAGTATATGATTCTTGATATAAAATTATCTTCTATATTTTAGGAGTGAATTATTAGAAACTGTTCGAGATGGTCTTATTTATTTCTCCCAATACTTTTTGGGGAGTTGAAAAAGATATTCTTGGGAACTCTTGGAGATGCTCTTAGACTGGGATTTGGACAGGATTTAGGCTCAGTAACTCTTGGAGATGCTCTTGACAATTATAATTGAAATTCTATATCTGTCAATTGTTTAATGTATACATATTTTGTATCATAGCTAGGGGCTGGCCTCATATAACGTTACATGAACAATTCGAATTACACTATATGAAGAAAAAGACATGCACAAGAGAAGAAACTAACTCATGTATAGAACATTTAAATGATCATGAAAAAATTGGCTCATACACAATAGATTTCTACAAACACAACAAATCAAGAGGTAACATAATACAATGAATATCATAATAGAAAAAGCAAAGTATAGCTAAAAGTATCACCGAAATTTTTTTAAACCATTAAACAAACCATAAGAATTTATAGTACAGACACAACAATTGATGTCTCCTGTTCAAACAGCAAAAACATATCCATCAATACCATAAACATTTTAAAACCCTTTTGAGCAACGGAATCTACAGGAAAAATAACTATCAAGAATGTTACAGAATTTATGGTCCAAAATATAACTACATTATATTATAGTATAACATTTCAAAAATCTTGGAACAATTTAACTATTCTACAAAACAGTAATATTGTCTCGAATGGAAATACAAAATATAACTTGGAACAATGAATTGTTCCTATTGAAACAAGTCACGATGTAGTATAACAAGAAAATCAACAAAAGGATAACGGAAATCAACAAAAGGTACAAAAAACGCAGGCAAACTCACCTTAGGCCATGTTTTATTTGGACCAAGTTTTTCCACTGTAATTTGGCCCAAAACTTGCCTTACAAGACCAAAGGAAATTGAAACAGAGAAAAGGAAAAACTAAATAATACTCCTACGCCTTTAGGCCTTTCTGCTGAAATAGAAGTCCGTGGTTAATTTTTTGTTGTTGAGAAAATCCGGGTTCCTCAAAGGAGGCCGGGATGCGAGGTGGTCCCTATTTTCTTCTGGTTCCATGCATCAAGGGTTGCACGGAGAAGGGATCTTTTGATTAGGTGGATGTGGAAAGGGGATCTTCTTTTCTAATGTTATGCACGGACAAGGGATCTTTTGATTATTAGGTGGATGTGGAAAGGGGATTTTTTTTTCCTAATGTTTTGCACGGAGAAGGGATCGGATCTCGTGTCAAGGCTGTGTGACCTCCGCCAAAAGCATGAGAAGGGATCGATCACCCAAAAGCATGTAGCCTTGATCGTGATTGAAGTACCTTGTAGACAGTGCTAATGTGACCTCCGCCAATTTCTTCATTTGATGCTAGGGAAGCCTCCAAGGCAGACCAACTGTATTTTATTAGACCTGTCGTTATTATGAAAACAAATTAAATGCATAATGACGAAGCTTAGTTACACTAAAAAATGTCACTTGTGTGATTATATATTATAATAAATTTAGTAGACCACGGAATAAGCATTATATCCTGTGGCTTGCGACCGGGTACGTGCCAGCCAACTAACGCAATAAGTTTGTGAGCTACTATGATAATGATACATACATACACACACACACACACACACACACACACACACACACACACACACACATATATATATATATATATATATATATAGTGGTTGTAGAATAATACTAGTTTCCGAACCAATTCTTGCACTGCATCGTGGGTGGATTTTTTATTAGGAAATTGGATTGTATGCATACCACCTGTTTTCTCTGTCTCCCTTCTGTTCTTGTTTCTAGCATCTTCAGTTGTATGATCTGCGGTACGCTGCTCCGAAAGTTCCAGCTGAAATAGCAAAGCAATGACGATACTATTACAGTCCCATATATATGTTTGTATGTATATGTATGCGCGCGCAGGCCGCAGGGTAAGCATCCATCAAAAAGCAACGGCACGTACTACCTTGCTTTGCAGGGGCTGAAGAAGAGCAGCAAGGGCAGCATAAATGATTTTGTGCATCTCCTGATGCATTAACTCGAAGTTTTGGTCCATTCTTCGGCCAATTCCTTGCACCAGCGTGTTGGTACTGACGCTGGTAGCAAGAACAAGCCCCAGCATCTTCTCCGATATGTCCTGCCTCAGCTGGTCTAGCTTCGCGGCGACGTCGTCGGTCCTGAAGAACCGGACCAAGGCGCAAGAGGTCTGGCACTTGATGGCTTCCGCTGCCGTGCGCTCGAGGGTACACTTGAGACGCTCCATCACGGGGCGCACCGTCGCGTCCTCCATGATGGGCGCGTCTCTGAGCAGCATCAGGTCGCGGCCTACCGTGTCCACGAGGCCGTAGATCATGCCGCACTCGTCGTTGTTCCTTCGAAACTTCTCCAGCACGCCCTTGATCTTGACCACCACCCCGATGGTCGTCATCACCAGATCCACCGTCGGCATCTCTCTCTTGATGCCAAGCGATCGACGACACAGAGTTGAAACAAGGTTACGTTAGGAAAGACGTACGGATCGATCGGATGCAGAGGTAAATTAACATTCATTTTCTGGTTTTCTCAAGTATGAATAAGACAGATTCAAAGCAACAACCAGCTACTACCACTAGTAGTACCATACCAACCAACCTGCTTATGAAGTGAACGAGAACCAGCTGGACTGCAGGTGTAGGGTAATGTATTTTTGGATGCAGTTGCAGGCGGTCGACCTTTTCGCCGGTATCTCTACTGCGGGGGGGCTTGTGTTACGACTCCGACCAAAATGAGTGATGCATTTATAAGCAAATCACTTGCTTGTCTTCTCGACTGTGTGTTTAGGTCAACGACGACTTGAACGAGAGGCCAGCACTACTATAGAAATCTTATTGGAGGCGGGCGTTTTTGGTTTCTGGAGGCGGGCATTGCAACCGCCTCCAATCAAAGGTCATGGTTAATCTGTGACATACGGAGGCAGTTGGTAATCAAACACGAAAAACAAAAAAAAAGAAAAACCCGTGGACAGGCCCGCCGAGCCCATCCACGAGCCCACCGAGCCATCCATGCGCCGCCGCCGCCGCTAGCTGGATCTATGCGTCGTCGCCGTCGTCGTCCCTGGATCCGGTCTTGCCCGCCCTCGATCCGTCGCCGGAGGACGGGCATGCCCTAGATCCGCCGCCGGGGGATGCCACCACCCTCGATCCGCCGCCGAAGGACGGCCACACCTTGGATCCGCCACCGGTGAGCGCGCTCGCCCCTGGATCTCGTCAGCCTCCGCCTCCTCGTGCCAGATCTCGCGAAGCCACTGGATCCAGATCACGTTGGGGCTGCGAACTTGTTGGAGAGGCGCCGCCTGCTCCCGGCCACGCCACCACTGAGATGCACGTCCTCGCCGCCTCCGTCCACGGCAATGGGGCCGCGCGCCCACCACCGCCAGAGGGAAGAGAGGAGAGGGAGGGGTGCTCGCGCGTCCTCACTGCCTCCGCCCGTGCCATCGGGGCCACGCGTCCACCACCGCCGGAGGGAGTTGAGGAGAGGGATGGGCGTTGCGCTCCATCGGGAGGGGAGGGAGAGGAGAGGGAGGCCGGGGCGCTAGGAGGGAGAGGCGCGACACGCTTGATCAGGAGGGGAGGGGCGCCGCGGTCGAGTGTCAGGATGAGAGGAGGGACGCTGGGAGTGAGGCTAGGGTTAAGTGCCGGTTGCATATGAGCCCGGTCGAAAGGCAGAGATGGGCTTTTTTCTGGGTTGGGAGCCAGGCCACTATTTTTGGAGGCGGGCCTTATAGTGTCCCCGTCTCTGAAAATAGATTTATGGAGGCGGGCACCTTAAGGCGTCTGCCTCCGTAAATCGATTTTAGAAGGCGGTTAGATTTTGACCGCCTCCATTAATCGATTTTACAAGGCGGGCAAAACTGACCGCCTCGGTAAATAAATGTGACCGCCTCCGTTAATAGCCCAGCATTTTTCGAGACGGTTGGATTTTGTGCTCGCCTCCGTTAATGTTTGGGCACCGTCACCTAAAATCATTTCTGTAGTAGTGCAGGTCACGCGGAGAAGAACACGAACAGGTCCGGCGGTTGGCGAGAGGAGACGACGGAGACAAATGTAGGACAGGATCAATGAAGCAAGTCTCAAGCAAGCAAGATAATTAGTGAAGCCATCATGTGTGTACTTGAGGGCCAGGGAAGCCACCAATAGGCCACCCAAGAGGCCAGTTGGTGTCCTTCTGAAGGAGGGTGTACTCCTCCTCAGTGCCATACCTACCATTTGCAAGGACAATCATGGTCGATCAATCATACAAAGATAGATCGGTTCATCTTTTCATTGTATAAAATATCTGGTGGGGAGTGGGGGGAGATTTGTATACCCGGGCTCCTCAGCAGCGACCTCAGGGTTGCTGAAGATCTTGGCGGCGTTGTACCTCTTGTTGGTGGGAATTGGCTCGCCAGCTGGGGTGTCAATCCCACATGACCTGTGGGTCAAACGAATTCATTGAACGCCAAAGAGTGGTCCCTATTATTAGACAAGTTGATGAAACGACCAATTGGTGCACTGTATAGTAACACCTAATTACAAAAATAAATATCTATATAAGCTCATAACACCGATGTCATCGTGTTATACAATTTGCATTATTGCATATAACTGAACAAAGATTCAACTTAGAGAAATTGCATAGGAACCTTTAGTGCTGCATCAAGATAGTTCTTCAACCTATACATCAGGCATATTTAAAAAGAAATCTAATTTATTTAAACAGTACATACAACTTTTAGTTTACTTGAACCGGCTTGTTCCAAGATTTATAGTCAGTGAACCGGCTTGTTCCAATTGTGGTCTGGCCCAGTGCATCGGTAGCAGGTTGGCCCACGCCCCCCAGGCCCATGTTGCATAGAGTGCTGCGAGTTGAGGGTGAATAGCAGCTGGCCCACCATGCTTTTGTTGAGACTCAAGACGCTGTGCCCCACCTCAAATGCGGCGCCTCAATAATTCCCGTGATCACTTACCCATAGCGAATATAATTTCCATGATCACTTGGACTATAGTTAACAAGGAATTTATAGAAAAATAAAACAAGAATATTGGCATGCATATTATGAACAAGCAAACAAAGCCCTTATCGTTGCACGGTCGGTGTCACGCTCGCTCGAGATGCAGGATTACCGAGCCATGATGATAAGGAATACGGAGGAAAAAAAGGGATTTGTTAAAATTCAGGTACCTGAATTTTAACTTCCTTTCCGGCGACATTTGTTGCATATGTTTTGCACTAAAATTGCACTTTTGGTTCATTGCAATTTCTGTAACCACAATCTGCAATTTTAGGTTCCGAGAATAAAAAACCCATTAGACAAAACCACGGACCCGACAAAATCTGATTTGTGTTGGCATAAAGACAATTAACATGTTACAATTATTTTTATAGTCAGACAAGGACAAAAAATTGATATGTTATAACACAAAGACATGTAACAAATCACAAAGTAATAATTTACTTACTAGTTGGTGGAACAAGAGTGTTGCCTGAAATTATCTTAAAATTTAGACAACTGAAATATAGGAGAAGTGGAAAAAAAAAGACAGATTTTTTTTGAGGAGAAAAAAAATACAGATGGAAGGGTGAACCAGTGAATCTCCGCGTGAAACCTACCCAATAGGTGTCGCATGTACATTACAACAACCACACAAGAAGAGGAGTGAAGGAACCAAATCCACACGAAAGAAGGTGACAATTAATTTCACAAGAAGGAAGGAATGTGTGTGCCTCCCATCTATTCCAAAGTCTAGATCGATTAGTTCTCCAATAAACAGCGGTGAAGGAAGGTGATAACTAATAAATCAATTCACTACTACAGGAAACTTAAACGAGGTGGGCGAAATGGCTTAATCGAGGCAGGCAAGCCAACCGCCTCGGTTAAAAGGTCACGGTTAATCGTGGCCTTAACCGAGGCGGTTGGATCCAACCGCCTCGGTTAATAGATTAACCGAGACGGGCGGCTTTACACAACCGCCTCGGTTAATACATATTAACCAAGGTGGTTGCCTTAACCAACCAACCTCGGTTAAGATTTTAACCGACGCGGTTGGCTAAAGCCGCCCGCCTCAGTTAAAACATTAAAGGAGGCGCCTCTGTTAATGATTTCAAGATTTAAAAAAAATACTTTTTCAAGTTTGAATTTGAATTTGAATTTCGGTAAAGAAAACAGATAAAACAGAAAATAGAGGACAAACATAATTACATTTATTCTGGTTCGACGAACCAACATTAAGTTATTACATTAGAGATGTCTTCACCATTGTTTCACAAACACACATCATTCATACACGAGCAACTTAGGTCATTCATACATATCAACTTTTCCCGAAAAAGAGGTCCGACAACATGTAATCCTTGATTTGTAATTTGGTGCTCCAGTTTCTGATCCTCTCAAACTTCGGATCCCGCGCTAACTCGCTTTCCTCATTGAAGAACGGTCGCCCTTCATGCACGCTCTTTGTGACAAACTTGCATATGTCCGCTACTGTTTGATTCAAGTTTTGGTCGACCTTCTCCTTTTGCCACCATCCTTTTGCTTTCTTGAGCTGCCGCCAGCTGCTGCTGAATCTGCTGCACATCCTCAGGTACTCGCAAACGTAGAATCAACATACAACTGAGCCATAGGGTTGTTTGGCGCACTGCACGATATATAATACACAATCATTAGTATAGTAGTAGTAGGAGTAGTAGCAGTATTGGTATAGGAGTAGAGTAGGCTATAGTAAGAGTAGTAGTAGTAGTAGTAGTAGTATTGGTACAGGAGTAGAGTAGAGTAGACTATAGTAAGAGTAGTAGTAGTAGTAGTAGTAGTAGGAGTAGTAGTATTGGTATAGGAGTAGAGTAGAGTAGAGTAGTAGTAGTAGTAGGAGGAGTAGTACTAGTAGGAGTAGTAGTAGTATTGGTATAGGAGTAGAGTAGAGTAGTAGGAGTAGTATTGGTATAGGAGTAGAGTAGAGTAGAGTAGAGTAGACTTGAGTAGTAGTAGTAGTAGTAGTAGTAGTAGTAGTAGTAGTAGTAGTAGTAGTAGTAGTAGTAGTAGTATTGGTATAGGAGTAGAGAGTAGTAGTAGTAGTAGTAGTAGTAGTAGTAGTAGTAGTAGTAGTAGTAGTAGTAGTAGTAGTAGTAGTAGTAGTAGTAGTAGTAGTAGTAGTAGTAGTATCGATATAATAGCACAAACGACTTTTGATACTTACCGGGAACTCACGCCTGAGTTTCAGTTTCGTGCCATTCTTGATTTTTTTCTCCTCAGATCTTCGATTATAGCACTTGAAATCTTGCACGTACTTCTTATAAGCGATGTACAAAAACCACTAGTGTCAACGACAATTTCAATACGTACGTTAACTGTAAATGAATAAGTTCTATCACTTACTATTTGAATACGCTTTCGAAGTTCTTGTACCCTGCTTTGTTTGTTTCCCGCAAAGAGTGAAATATAACGACCTTTCCGTCCTAAGGATAGATTACAAATGCAATCTAGTGGCCCATGATGCCTTGGCTGCACCATTCACACAATACAGATTTGAAATGTTCAAATATGAGAAGTCATGATCCCAATAGCTATATATATGTTCCAAGTATCTTTTGAACTTACCCGAACTGGTGGGCGACCATGACACACCCATTTCCCCGGACCTTCTTCATGGCTCCATAGATGTACATTTCTGCCCGATACTTATATTCGATTAGCAGATCTTCCCTAAATTTCTCTCTCTCTTGCGGGTTCAAGTTCACCAGGTCTTCATGAGTGTCTGGTATATCGTAACCCACGATGGTTGTCTCTGTAATAAGCATCGGAGAGAGATAGATAATATCCTTGCCCAATTCAATGCTTACATTGGACTGCATCCTGCAAGAAAAAGTCATCATGGTATTATTAGTTTGTTCCTAAAGTACCTACAGCGATGCAGTGGTGTCAAAGTCATAATTAACTTACAGGGCAAATAAGGTGACTTGAGCGACGTCAAGGTCCTTTCGCCGCAGTAGTCTATACATGTCATGGAAATCTACGATAACTTCACCATCCGTGGGCGTGTGGAAGTATTTCGCCGAAATCTTGATGATGAATGTTTCCAGGCTCGCTTTCGCCGCTTCTATGTACCAGAGATGGAACCTCCTTACCCCCCCCACTGCTCTTCAAGGAGGTCGCCCAAGGTCAACATGAACTTCCCATGCTCGTAGTTGTCGGGGCAATCATCTGACAGGGACCAAATCGATGGCGGTGTTTTTGGCCTGCAACACCGGGGCTTGAGATGTTAGGGAGTGTAAAAAGCAGCTAGCATCTCCAAATGAATTATAGATTGACTATGCTTGCTAGTAGCATACCTTTCAAATGTAGTTGAGTATGGATGCTTGTGGGCTATTTGATCGGCCACTCAACTTCTCTTGGTGTGGTTCCAGGGTATGGCCTTCTCTTCATCTATAGGCTTCCTTGGCCGGGGAGGACATTGGCTTGAGCCCTCATTTGAACCACTTGTAGGCGGTGGTGTCACATCGCTCGGTGGTGCCCCTGTGCCTCCCTATGGATTCTTGTTGCTAGGAGTCAGACTGCTGCCTGGGCCGCTAGCATTGTCGTTGTCATTGTCGCTGTTGTCATCGCTGCCGTTGTCGTCGTCGTCGTCACCCGGGTCACCCGGGGGAGACGACGACGGCTATGAGGGTTGTGACGCTGGTGTCGGCATGTCCAAGACAATGTCGCTCTTATTCCATAGCACTCGCATGCCGAGAATACCTCGCATGTATCTGTACCCCTCTTCAGTGGGAATGTCCATTTCATCCTTGCCAAAATCTGAGTTGGACCACGTCACGTCCACCCAGGCATAGTTAGGCGGGATCGGCTTGCCGCCATACATGGCACCGCTTTCGGGCGGCAGTGCCACTCTTCTGGCCACATCCTTCTTCCTCTGCGCCCTACCGAAGGGCACCTAGAGCTTGCAGGTCGTTGGTTCAACGATGTCATCAACCGGGTACCTAGGAGTTGTCTGGTCCATGGCACCATCTACCCTTGTACGGTGGCTTGATCTTGTGGCAGCAGCACACCAGCCCGGCCCACCGCCATCCCCATCACTGCTGTCGTTGTCGGCCATGTCTTCGAGCAGGTCATCCATCGTGATTAATCATGGTCTACATTGTCGCCAGTAGCATTGTCGTGCCCACCGGCCGCTGCTGATGTGGGTTGTTGTTCTACTTTCGCCATCGCCATCGTTGTCGACGAGTTTCCTCCAGATACACTGGCACTCGGATCTTCTGCTTCCCCATGAAACTTTCAGGTGGTGTAACCCTTAATGAAACCATACTGGACCAAGTGAGATTTCACCATGTTATCTTCGTGGGCAAGAAGGTTACACGGATAAATGGTGTGTTCCTGCTTCAGCCTTAGATGATGCCTTTTTGTAGTGGCAATAAACCTTGTCACATGATCCAGGTAAGAAGCATCCAACCTCGATGTCTTGTACATCCATTCCCTGTCCATGATCGCGAACCTTGCACAAACAAATAGTGAAAATGGCGCATATAAGCATAGCAGTACAAAAAAAATGCAGCCGAGTAGCTCTAGATCTGATTTCTCTCTCCTCCATATGGATGTAGATCTAGATCTAGAGAAAAAGCAACCAAATCATGGAAAATAGAGAAGATTGAGGGCTTGAGAGTGAGAATCTACCTCTTGCGGTGCCTCCCTTCAACAAATCCAAGGGCAAAACCTCTCCCCCTATGTGGGGGGTACGACCTCGGATACCCATGGCAGACCACATGGGCTGCGCCCCTAGGGGCGGCCCAGCCCACAAGACAAAGCCTTGCGGGGCACGACTCTGCTCGGTGCCTCTCGCAAGACACCGGGAAGATATCCTGAAGATACTACGAGATCTGTTAGGATACGTATGATCCTAAGATTCCTGTAATCTGTTATTACTTTCTGGTTATCTCTCAGATCTAACTGACTTGTAACCCTGCCTCCCGAACTATATAAGGCGGGCAGGGACCCCCTCCAAACTCGCGCAATATCATACGATAGCCAATACAATCCAACAGATCACAGGAGTAGGGTATTACGTCATACTGACGGCCTGAACCTGTCTAACTCATGTGTCTCTGTTGCCTTCTTGTTCTTGATTACACGCTTCTCTGCCGATCAATCTACCTACGTGGGATACCCCTCGAAGGATTGCCGACGATATTCTATCGACAGTTAGCGCGCCAGGTAGGGGCGTGCGTGCTGTTTCCTTGTCGAAAAAGATGGCTTTTTCCATAGGCTCTTCGTCCCTCCCACAGCCCGACCAGATCTTCATGGTCGGATCCATCTCGTGGGTCATCAACGCTGATGGGGTCGAAGAGCTCATCGAGCCGGTGTAGATTGATTCTGCACCGATCACCCCAACACCTGCGACTACAGGACCGATCTTGGAACCGCCTCCGAGGTTGCTTTCATCCTTGAGTTTATCGTTCTCCTCGATGAGGGGCTCCATCCTCTTTATCAGTTGGCGCCGCTGCTCGGTAGTCCAAGTTATCCCTTACAAAAAACACCAAGATTGTGAAGAGCAATCTCCAACATCAAAGATGAACATCACAGACACAGTACTGACCTTGATCTGCTTCATCACTCCGGCAAGAGCGGACTCTAGTCTTCTGAGCTCCCTGGTGGTGTCCTCCTCCTCAACAACCACCACCTCATCGCTGTGCTTGCGGAGGATTCAGACAGCTTGGGGTCGAGGTTCATTACGCTCTATCTCTTCCACCTCGTCCTCCTCCGCTGCAGCTAGAGGCACCACCTGGGGGCCTGGTGGCCAGATAGTGTGTCTGACCACACCCTTCGATGACTCAGGGTGCGCTGTCTGCTGCTCCAATACCACCGGCTTCTCCGCTCCGGACTTCGGCGCGGTGTCGGCAACTCCAGCCTCAACTCCTGAAGACCCGGCGGCTTCCACCGTTGCCCTAGGCACCGTCGCTGAACCGTCCGCCATCGACGCTAACCTCTTGCCACCACCAAGTTCACCAGTAGCGGCGGTTGACTCCTCTACAGACCACCGAGCACCCGGGGATTCCGGGATGGGGTCTACCAACACCTCCTCTGCTCTAGGACCTGCCTTCGGCTGCTTGATAGTTTGGACAGGCGGGGTTGGATCCTCCGCACGCCTCGCACTGCATTAAATCTGCTCGTTAGTCGCCAAATAAGCTAAGGATACGACAGCAGCATAACTCCAAGGTAAGGATACTTACGGTTTGGCCTAAAGGTACAATTTCTTGAACCAGCGCTGCTGGTCCGAGCCTCCAAGTGCATCCCTGGGGTCAACTTGCGTGCCTTGGGGTGGAGGTCCCACAGTCTCCACCGTTGGCCTTTTCTCCGCTTGCCGCTCCAGGACTTCCTCCGCCTGCCGACCTGGGACTCCCCTCGCCCGCTGCTCGGAGCCTTTCGCCTGCTGCGTGGGGACTCCCATCGCCTGTTGCTCGAAGACTCCTTCCCTTCCCTCTGGTTGTCCCTCCACGCGTGTCTTGCGTGGAGGCACCTCAGTGCTCGGTGGAGGAGCCACTGGCACTTCATCGTCATCCGACCACTCGGACACCGTGGCGCTCTGTGTCCGAGTGGTCTGGTCACCGCCAAGCGAGATGCTGCCCAGTTTGAGGGGAGCGGCACCCGCCATCTTTCTCTTCTTCTGGGCCAGCTCGTCTGTCGCTGCCCTCTTCCCCCGGGCTTTCTCCGACACTGGGGGTGGACTCTCCGTCCGATCAGTGTTCGCGCCTTTGGATTTCGATGAGGCGCTGACGGCTACCTCCTCAGGCCATAAGTGAATCAGTTCACTGCTCGACAATGCTACAGGATTACAAGGATCAAGAACAAACAATTGAGATAGTTACCTGAGGGGGCAGATTCATGAAGTTAAAGGGTCTCATCTGCCCCGACACCTGGAACGAGGCCAATGGAGCGAATAGCTCTGTGGCCCGCTCTACAACTTTGTCTCTAGACAGCGCCTCCGACCTCTCCCGGGTGCCATCGGTGTCCCCCTTAAAGTCAAAGCCCGCATGGGCCCTCTCCTTGCAGGGTTGGATGCGGCGCATTATGAAGCTCACCGCTACTAGTCCACCATTGGTCTTCACGCCCTTTATTAGGCCAAGGAGCTCCCTCACTTGCTCCATATCAACACTGTTTGGCTTCTCTGACCAACTTTTCTGGCTCTCCAGGATGTGGTCGGCATCGCAGCGGATGGCAGGATGGCTCTGCTTCATGTAGAACCACCTGGCGTTCCACCCCTTCAGCGACGTGTTCAGCGGCATAGTAAGGTACTCGCCCGCCATTCCATCACGCAGCTGAAGATACTCTCCACCGACCACCTTGGAACCGTTGTCGCCCTTCTTCTTTAGCCAGAACAGGTGTCTGAAGAGGTTGAAGTGTGGAAGAATCCCCAAATATGCTTCGTAGAAGTGGATAAAGATCGAGATGTGCAAGATGGTGTTTGGGTGGAGATTGCACAGACTAAGTGCCCAGAACTCCAACAGATCCCTCAAAAAAGGATGAACAGGAAATCTTAATCCTCGCTAGAAATAATCCTCAAACACCACTACTTCATCAGTGTGAGGCATTGGGAAAGGCTCACCATTGGCTGGCCACCATCTGGCGGTGACGCGGTCAGGAAGAACGCCCGCCTCCACCACTCTAGCGAGCTCCGCTTCCCCCGTGCGCGATGGCACCCACTCTTCATCACGGCTGGCTCCGGCACCCGCCTTCTTTGGGTTCACAGCTCCCCTCTTCGGCGCCATCTCTCAGATCTGGGTGGGGACTGGCGGCGGAAGTGCACATGGATGTGAATCTAGAAATGCGAGGGCTAAGGAAGAAGATGAAAATGGCAAAGTGGCAAAGGTGGGAGCGCGGAGTGCGGCGACGCAGTTTTAAAGCACTCCCCCACCTTTTCGCATTCGAGGGTTTTTGGGAACTGCTCCCGTGATTGGTGCCTCTCCGAATTCTCCGCAACAGCAAGGTGGGCCATTACTTGGACTTCTGCGCAACTGCAGCCTGTATCGCGGATTTTTCTCCGCAATTTGTTACGGCATGCCGAATATTTGCCGACTTCTCCGCCAACCAAAACGGCTCAGTAATTACTACTGTACAGCTGTTACTCCGGTGTTTTCTCCGCGATTTGTTTTCTCCAAGATTTCCTCCTATGGCTCGGGAACTGCGTCAGAATTACGTCTCGGTTCCTCGCCGCATTGGGGATTTTTCTCCAGTTAACTGCTATTTCTGACCCTGGCACCACGTGACCATGTCACCTACTGTCAGGCTCGGGGACTAAGTGGGCACACTTCACCTTGCGGTGAATGTGCTTTTTCTCATTTCGAGGATACGCCCGGGGATTGGCTGCCTGCTCGGCTGGTCTTCTACTTTGGACCCTAGCACCACATGACTACGTCATCTACTGTCAGGCTCGGGGACTAAGTGGGCACACTTCACCTTGCGGTGAATGTGTTTGCTTTATTCTAGAAGACTCCGCGCCTCTTGAAGCTGAAGAAGACTATCTCCTTTTCTCATAGTCGGACTCTAAGTGTGCACACTTGGTCCACTGCGAAGAAATTTTTGATTCTGAACTTGAGCTCCTTACACCCTTATGGCAAGCCGTACTTGGGTTGTACTGCTCGGCTATGGTTCACGCTGCTCAGCGACGGTTCACGCTGTTCGGCAACTGCTCACAACTGCTCGGCAACTCATCACGGTGGTCGGACTATGAGTTTGACTGCTCGGCTTTGTTCGCACCTGCTCGGACAAGCTCAAGACGGCGTTGCACAACGGGTACAAGGTGCTCGGGGACTAGCTGTGGGGGTACGACCCCGGATACCCATGGCAGACCACATGGGCTGAGCCCCTAGGGGCGGCCTAGCCCACAAGACGAAGCCTTGCGGGGCACGACTCTGCTCGGTGCCTCCCGCAAGACACCGGCAAGATATCCTGAAGATACTACGAGATATGTTAGGATACGTATGATCCCAAGATTTCTGTAATCTGTTATTAGTTTCCGGTTATCTCTCAGATCTAACCGACTTATAACCCTGCCCCTCGGACTATATAAGGCGGGCAGGGACCCCCTCCAAACTCGCGCAATATCATACGATAGCCAATACAATCCAACAGAACACAAGAGTAGGGTATTACGTCATACTAACAGCCTGAACCTATCTAACTCGTGTGTCTCTGTTGCTTTCTTGTTCTTGATTACACGCTTCTCTGCCGATCAATCTATCTTCATGGGATACGCCTCGGAGGACTACCGACGATATTCTGTCGACACCCTAGAAAATGACCACTTTTTAGGGTTTTGAAGTCAAAACCCAAAAAAAATGGAGGAGCCGCGGGGAAGAGGGGTGGTTGCGGCTGCATTTATAGCCAAGACTTAACCAATGTGGGCATTATAAGGAAACCGTCTCAGTTAATCGCTTATTAACCGAGGCGGTTGCTTTAGAGCCAACGCCTTGGTTAATGGATTAACCGAGGCGGTTGCCCTAAGCCAACGCTTAGTGAAGTATTAACCGAGACGGCTGCTGGCCCGGTTGCCCTGCCTCGAATAACCGAGGCAGGCAATCAGGCCGTCTGCCTCGGAGCCCTATTTTGAAATGCCTTGCAAAAGTTATGTGTAGCAGTGATTTGTGTGTGTCTGTGCTGGAGGTGTGTGACCATTTATTCGTTTCTTTTTTTACAAAGCGTATGATTATTTATTTACTTGTGGACTGGTATAACCGTATGAGTAGGAAAATGGGTATATGTTTAATGGATCACAGCTTTCATCTGAATATACGATGATGAACATGTGCTGGGAGCCCGGGACGACGAGGATTGTAAAAAAAAAAGCTCCCGGTGAGTTTTAACGGGGACAGGGATATAAAGAGCCCCGACTGAGAATTTCCGGTTGCCATCAGCCACTTCCGGTCGCCTCAGCACAATGCAACAATGGAGTCGACCACAAAGGCCCACTGCCTGCAGTGGAGGACGGACTACAGGTGACACTTTGTCCTGCGCGCCACAGAGTAAAAAAGTAGCTGGTCAGCAGTCCCCATCACCGGCCGAGCAGAGTGCATGCTCTTCCACATGTGCTAGCTGTGACCTGCTATCGCTGAGATGGCAGTGACACAGTGACATGTCCAAGAACACACCAAGTACCTCTCAGAATCTCCATGGTCGGGAACGTGGGTAGCTTTATTTATTTATTTTTCTTAAAAATGTATATTGTCCGCGTTGATTAGAGTATGTAAAGTTGAGGGTCACATGCTGTTTCGATTTTTGTAAGGAAACCAATAGGAAAATATAGATTCTTCCTATATCATGGTTACAGATTGCTGACGCTGTGCTGATCTCACGCCAAAAGAGGTTGAACGATGCAATGTGAAAACTTATCTAGCCGGTTCCCAATACTGGCCTAGCCAGTTTTGGCAGGAAGTATCGCAAAGGCCTACGAACAGCTCTTGGTTTTGACACAGCTCGAACTAGGATGGTCGAGAGAAGCGTGGAACAACAAAAATATTGAGTTTGGAAGAGATCAAGGTTTAGAGATGCATAAGTAGATTGCTTTGTTTTTGATCGTTTGGAAACCCCCTCGGTCGATCGCATCCCTCACATATTTATATAGGGTAGAGTGATTTTATCCATTTAGAAAACACAGTGGAAAAAACCTGGACTAGCCAGCTTGGTAGACCGGCCCGACCAATTTTGCCAGCTTCAGTCTGAATTGGCTGCCAATACAGATATAGATGGGGAAAAAAAACATTTCTCCGTGTTGTTGCATAGAGCTAAGAAAAAAGACTTTTTTTGTTCATGGTTTTTTGTTCATGGATTCAAAGCTTGTTACAATCTTTCTTGTTTCTCTTATCTTTTTCATTTCGTTTCTTTGTCTCTTGAATTATGTTCCTGTAAGAACTTTTCTCTTTTACCTTTTATTTAATTTACAGTCCTAACATCTCTGTTTAACTTTTTCAGAAACTCAAGCAGAAGACACTGACTGTGTGTGGCAACCGACATGGAAACCACAACAAACCGGATGGCTCGAGGTTGCACAATCGTTGCGCTGTTGCCGAGGAATCACCCTTGCACTATAAATTGTTGGGCTGGTGCCGTAGAATCTTTTTCATGATCCATCTAATGATACTAAGAGCTTCTTTGGTAGGGCTCCTGCAGGGGTTTTAGCTCCGGCTTCTACAGGAGCTGTGCCAAATGCCTGTTTTGGAAAGGGCTCCGTATGGGGAGTCGGTCAAGAGCCGGAGCCATTTTTTGCCTGCGCAGGAGAAGCCTCAAAAACGAGCTTCACGCGGCTCCTTGCTGTGGGTTCACGTCGTCTAGTGCGAAGGAGTCGTTTTGCTAAACGTTTTTCAAAACGGCTTCAGCTCCTCCAGAGGAGTTGCTCCTTCAGAGGAGCCAGAGCCAGAGCCATTTTCAGAGGAGCTAGAGCCCTGCCAAACAGGCCCTAATTATAAACTATAAATATTATTTTATATATATATTTGATCAAATTTAAAAACGTTTAACTTCCCAGGAAGCGAGTACGACCCTTATATTTTGGGGGCGGAGGGAGTAGTTCTCAACTTCTGCGTCAATGACATGTATACGAAGATGGCACCGAGGTTGAACGTTGAAAGCCTGAATGATGGTCAGGGAACGTGTGTAGCATTTTTTATTTTTTCTTAAAAATGTATATTGTCCGTGTTAATTAGAGTCTATCCAGTTAGACACTACTGCATGAAACATTATTGCAGACGGGCATTTCTTGTTTTCGGAGGCAGCCAAACGGTCCACCTCCGAGGAAATGTTTGTGTAAATCCAGATTATATTTCTGGAGGCGGACAAATGCCTACCTCTAGAAATCGATTAAAAAACAAGAAAAGAAAAAAATAGTGCACAAGCCCGCTAAGCCCATCCATGGGCATGCCGAGCCCATCGCCATAGTCCACACCTAGATCCACACATGCCGCCCTCCTCGCCGTGCCTGCAGGCCGCTCGAGCTCAGGCCCCCGCAGACTTCTCGCCGCCAGGGCGCACACTCCCCGCCACTAGGCGCGTGGCCTCCTGCCACTGGGCACGCGCTCCCCACCGCCACAGATCTAGGCTGTTACCCTGCACTCCACGGGAAGGCCCGACGCACCGGATCCGTGCTGCCACCCTGCTTGCCACCGGAAGGCCCAGCATGCTGCCGCGACCCTTGCTCCTCCTGGATCTTGCACTATGTCCGCCGATGAGCGAGGAGACGAATGCAGAGGAGAGCTTGCTGAGCTGGATCTACCGCGTTGCGGAGGAGCCCGAGGGGAGCCATAGCTAGCGCAGGGAAGCGCCGAGTGCGGGAGGGGGGCGGAGCGGAAGGGAGAGAAGTTTGGTGGCCATCGCCGAGCTGCCTGAAAGCATCTAGGCCCTTAGTGTTTTTAGTGATTAATGACTACACAAGATTATTGTGACTAACATGTGTTTTGTAGAGGCAATTTAAGTTAGATCACAATTATGGTGATTGTTTGGGCAATCAATGGTATTCAAGCCCCAGTCGATGGAAATCATTTTGGTTTCCAAAGGATGGATGACAAGATTATGGGCGAACTAGTTCTAAGTGTCGTTTGACATTGGAGAGACATTTAAAATAGTTTAGGACTTTGTTTTTCCTTTGTTCGTATTATAATGGATGGTATGAATTAGTAGCTTGACCTTGATGAGTCTAATGGGTTAGGTGTGGTGCACACTAGTTAAACTTAGCACTAAGTAGCTTAGGGATAGTCCAAAGATCATTTGGAGCAAACCTCATTTACAAAGCTTTTGAATTGGAAGTGAAAGGAGGGGTCTTACGTGCATCGGACAATGGTGTCCAGACCATCGGACAAATGGTCCATTGTCAATTGTGACTCATGAAGCGCAGCAAGGTTTTCCAATCACATCAGACACAGGCACAAGCCGACATCGGACAAATGTGTTCCATGTCCGAAGCTTGTTAGGCGTCTGCATGAGACAGGGTTTGCCATCGGACGATGAAGAGTGACCACATCGGACAAATGATTGTCGTTGTCCGATGTGTTGCAGAGAGCATCCGAAGAGGTATTTTGGACAACGAACAAGTCCGATGGGGGTACATCGGACAGGGTTTGGGTCCCTCGCGTCCAATGGCTCTGTCTGACAGTGACGTCACTGTACCGTTGGAGAGGCATCGGGCGATGGTATATTTGTCCGATGTATGTACTATCGTCTGTCCGATGCACACGATTTTTGCAGGGTTGCTTCCCAACGGCTAGCTTGGGAAGTGAGGGTATTTATACTTCCTCTACTTGTGCATTGATACTCTCTTGCTCATTTGTTCAACTGAGAAAATACTTTGGAGTGCAAGGAAGAGCAATAGCCTAGTGGGATGATTGAGATTTGACAATCCAAGATTAAGGACCTCATTAGTGCATAGTGAGTAGCAAGTATGCATTCACCTTTTTCATTAGACATGTCATGGTCAAATGAGAGTTTGTGCTTGTTACTCTTGGTGACCGTCATCACCTAGATGACTTGGTGGCGATTAGGAGCTTGGTGAACATCCGGTGATGCTTTTGGATGATCCAACTCATCTTGCGAACGGTTGTGGACGATTCACCGCATCGGAGCGACAAAGAATCAGTCCGTAGAGAGCACTCGGTCCTTGTGCGGATCGAGGGGGAGCGATACCCTTGCGCGGGTGCTCCAACAAGTACTAGTGGGGAGTGATGACCCTCCGATACTTCGAGAAAACATCACCTTGTTCCTATCCTCCTCTTTATTTTGACCATTTACATTTGAGCAATTATATTCATGTCTTTACATTCTTAGAATTGTCATACTATAGTAGGATTGGAACCTAGGGTGCAAAATTTTTATGTGGTAGAACAAATAGAGAACACTACTAGGCACAAGGGGTAAAATGGGCTAATCGGTAGGACTTAATTGTTGCCAGAAAATTTAAATTAGCCCAATTCACCCTCCCCTTGGACATCTTGATCCTTTCACTGCCTTCGTCCCTATGCACATGCGTTGCTGGTGGAGAGACCGGTGCATCCATAAAAAGAGAGAGAGAGTGAGGAATAAAATGTGAAACCCTAAGGACTGTATTTATATGTGAGACCGTGAATTGGGCTTCCTAGGCCTCGAGCCTATTTCTAGAGACGGGTCTCTTAGGAGTCCCGCCTTCAGAAGTGGTCTCAATTTTTGGAGGAAGACCTCTTAAGAGACCCTCCTCCATAAATTTATTTTTGACCGCCTCCATAAATAAAACGACCATCTTCGTTAATCGTCAGGTATTTTATGAGAAACATAACAGTTCTGAGGTGTGTCTCCTAAAATCACATTTTTTTGAGGTCAATACGAGCTAATTGGCTCCACCTGAATAGATTTACCACTGATTCCTGCAAGCTGGTATTAGAGGGTGCAAAGCACCTAGTACATGGGCGACCCTTAAAAGGTCCAACTGGGTACAAAGAGGGAGATGACAACCAACAAGACCACGAGCAACTTCACAAAAAGAGATACAACCAACAACCACAGGGGGAACAATGCTACAACTCCCACTAAGGAGGCATGTCGATGAACACTGAATAATGCACCGCCAAGAAATAAAACTCCGATGAGTTCCCGCCCATGAGTGAGTGTAAGGCACGCTAAGTCAAAATTGACAGATGATAGCCATGAAGTACATTTTCTATGGAGTTCATCCGGGATCCAACCGCCTTCCACCTTTGCTCCTACAGGGGAGGAAGCCTCCAGGGTTGGAGGACCGATGATTGGAGAACGAGGAGGTCCAAGAGAGGGGATCATGGTCCCACTAACCTGGCATATAGTGAGAAGATGCAATCAAGGAACCTAGAGGACGTTTGGGCAAGATCACCAACAGTAGACACCATCCAGCAAACAGCTTGTGCCTAGTATAGGGAGTGTAACAAAGACCCTATAAGAAAAGCAAGTTGTAGTAGGTCTGAGCTGGTCTCTCCATGGTGGCACCCTCAAGAAGGACGCAACGTCGGTGATGCCACCACCACTAGCTCTAGATAACTAGAGCTTGGAATTCACCCAAAGGGAAGGCACAATACTACAGTTATAGGGAGGGGAGGCTACATCGACGCCTCCATGGAGGTAAATGACACCGGAGGGCGTCGCCATGAACGCACGACCAGGTCATGCACAGCTTTAGCCTAAGCTCCCTAAACCCTTGAACTATAGCCTACCAACACATAACCGATTAGATGAGCCCAAGGCACGATGACTCACAGGGATGACGGGGAGCGTGCACCCAAAGTCCCCCATGCGAAGATTCATCCTTCCTATCGAGGCATATTAGGCCCCCAGTGGCCGGAGTTAGCCGAGAAGAGCAGCACAGGAGGACGCCAAAGCTTGCTTGCACGTAGTCAGAGGCGTTGCACCTGGCGGAGGCCACCCCAAGGAGAACCAGAAGCTGGGCACGCGGATGCGTGCCCAGGAGCACCCATAGTGCAATGCACTAGCACCTTGCTGCTCTAGCAGATGTTGGACCAGACGGTGCCCAGCATCGAACGGGCGCTAGGCTTCACCGTGGCTGCCGCTTTCCCTGCGCTCCTCGCCCTACTTGGACTCTTGACAGCTCGCGCATAGCAATGGACAAGCACTCAGAGCTATAGGCCCACTCTAGGACAGCAGGGAACCTCAGCAATGCGACCATGGCCGCAGCAGAACATGGCGGCTGAGGCTCCGGCAACACCGGAGGATGAAGTCCCTAGAATCCTATCACCACGAGCAGATCCGCCGCCCACATTGCCAAGCCTTTGTGGCCTAGCCAAGGTGCGCCGCCTCCGCATGGGAAGCCTCAACACTACGGCACGCCGCTCGTGCCTGACGAGACACTTGCTGGATAGGGACTGCGGTGAGCTGACAGATGAGCATAGGCGCGACCATCGTGCCCGTGTGCCCATAGGGAAGTGAGCGCGAACACGAGCAGCAACACCCACGAGCCTGAAGGAGCACCATGCCTGGGGATGCTGGTCCTCTCAGCCACCACCGCATCCCTGGAGCCTGAAGGAGCACCACGTCATCACCACCTCGATGGCCACCGAGCACGCACTACACCACAACACTAAAATAGCATCAGACATCGATCGCTAAAGATGGACAATTAACATTTAACTGTTGGTCGCTAAAGATTTGTCTCTGAGCCTCAGTCGCTAATTAAACTTAGTGCAATATCTTGTTGGTTGCTATATATATTTTACTTTGGCATTGAACGGTCATCGCCACCCTATGGCCACCAAGCCACGTACGACGGCGCCATCTCGGGAGAGCTTAGATCCAAACGCGTAGGGCT
This sequence comes from Miscanthus floridulus, assembly GCF_019320115.1. Classification (NCBI taxonomy): domain Eukaryota; kingdom Viridiplantae; phylum Streptophyta; class Magnoliopsida; order Poales; family Poaceae; genus Miscanthus; species Miscanthus floridulus. The sequence continues at coordinate 124,076,671 of NC_089589.1, read as the reverse complement.
CGGATCCTCGGATCTGTGCCACCCATGAGTGGATCTTAAGAAAGAAAGGAAATGGAGGAGTAGAGGGAAGGAAGAGGATGCGCGAGCAGCATGCTTTTTGGCCGTTGTCGTGGGCCGCCACTGCCGCACGCCGGATGGCGACAGCAGTGGTCGGAGCCGAGCACGATGGGTTTGTGGCGGCGGCGACGAGTCGTCCTTGGGTCGCCCCTAAGGAGACGACACGGCCCCCAAAAATCTGTTTTGTAGTAGTGTGAGGGACACATGTTTCAATTTTTGTAAGGAGGTTTTGAATTAATCTCCTTAGCATGTCCCTTTCCAATTTAACGCGAGTCTCAAAATGAGCGTCGAATTTGTAATATTAAAATATTCATAGAAGGAAAGACATGAGTTGTGGTTCAGGTCGTGCGCTCTTGGTTCTATACTAGTCCATTGCATGCACCCTCACGCACAGGGCGAATCAACTGGTAAACACGCGGGTAAAAAATTATATGCTCAATCTTTGCATGGAAACAATATCAGGGGAGGGAGTTTAATGTAGATATATTACACACAGAAACTAAAATATTTTAGTTCTTTTTATATGGGTCTGAACACATGTACTGTGAATACTTTTCAGATCAAGGCATTTTCTGTGCGTGGTAATCATGGATAGACATGGCATTTTTAGATCATACACATATCTGAATTTCGACACGGCTAAGAAAACAGTGGCTCGAACACGGCCTAAAAACCTAAAGCTTAACGTGAAAGATCACATAGCATCCACGCCAACTGGACATGGAAGAAAACCTATCCCCCATGTCGGCTCCTGATTTTCCGCTGCTTACACCGGCCTCCTAGTAGACATTATACTTCTATCTAATAGGGTGTGAGATCAAGTCTACCCATGTAGACATATGGTTGTACGTAATGACTCACTAGGTGAGAGGGACTATGAACCGGTCCTTATGTGACCGAGGCGAGTATCTTCCACAGGAATCCTCTCTAGGCATTCCCGCCGAGGTAATTTATCCCACATAAATTACCCCCACTCGTCCCATGTCGGGGTTTAGTCAAATTTTACTAATTTTAAGTTCCATAGTTATTATCATCAAGTTTATCAAGGTAACCATTACCTTATCATCAATCACATTATCATAATTAATTTATAAGGGGTTTCAAGTAGTATAGGCTGGGTTATTAATTAGTGGAGATGGATAGTGAAGGGTTTATGGTGGAGGCTAGCAACATATGGTGGTGGTGGAAGGGAGGTGGTTAAGGTATGGCATGTAGTGTAGAGGGAAGGGGTAGGTGGGTGTTAGGACTTGCCTCCAATCGTTGACGATTATATCCTCGTTCAATTCTTGTGTCTCTTGTTCCTGTCTTCTGGACTCCATCGGGTTCTCTCATGTCTCCTATCCTACGTGGTCTAGCGTCGACAAACAAGAGAACACAAACAAGGAAAATAACAAGCAAGGCATGTAAAACAAGCATAGGCAATCAATCGATCCTAGATGGGTTGGTCCTATTGGGTGATGGGTTGGTTTACTAGGGTTATCGCTATTACGTCGATGAAGTAAGGCTTGGATAGAGGTACTCTATCCAGGGTTTTATGGATTAGGTTGAGGCGAGCGGTTGGTTTGATGGAAAACTAGACCACACTATTAGGGTTCACTATTATGTGAACCTGAAAGAGAAAACATGACCAAGTCATCATAGATGACCTAGTTGGTCTCTACAGGTCCACCGGGGTTAGCCACACATACGTATAGGCGTGTGTGTGTGACTATGGTTAGGTTGGCAGCTAGGGTTAGTGGCTAATACGCATATGCATGTGTGTATGCCCATGTTTAGGTGGGGTTAGAGTTAGCCATATATGGGGCGTATACCCGGGTATCAGGCCTATCCATGTATGTATGGTTGTCTACCTATTTTAGGTGATTGGGTGCAGATATATTCAGGTATGTGCCATGGTACATAACATACGCGAATATATGGGGTTTACTACTACTACAGCGAAGGGCTATATCTATAATCGCTATTTACTCTAATTATAAAAAGGAAGCAATCAAACTAGAATTTAAATGGGCACCGATATTAGGTTTAAGGATATGATTGTGTAGGGTTTTATTTTAGAGGATTTATGGTGAAAGAATTACGGAATTCAGAATTTAAAACAATTGAATTATAAATTATCTAAGTTTATTAATTAAACGTGAGTGGAAGATAGCGTCCATATTATTTCAACAATTTTATCTAATGAAGCTAGGTGGTCAACTATCTAGGTATGATCTAGGGTGACTCTAGTTTATTTAGAAATTTTCTAGGGATTTTTCTATAATTAATAGGCTTACCTTTTAATATTCTATGTACGATTCCCTGTGTACCCATACAAATTTTCCTTGGGCTAGAGGCTGATGCATGGGTCCATGAGGCGGTGTGGCCCACTTGTCACGGTCAGGCTTATCCCATTCCACTGGCTCCTCATCGAGACAGAACAGAGAGGGGAAAGAGATGGGAGAAGGAGGAAAGGAGAGCGGGGAAAGGGGAAGGGAGAGAGCAAGAGGGAGGAGGAAATGGCAGGGAAGCAAGGCACGGCGAGCGGCATTGCATGGCGGCATGGCTGGCGAGGGCTGTGGCGGTGCTAGAGGCGAGCACAGCAGCGGTGGTTTCGGCGGCTGGCAGCGTGCGGAGCAAGACGGGAGGCACGGGCGTAGTGGAGAGCAGGGCGATAGGCAGCATAGGGCAAAGCGAAGGGCAAAGCAGCGGTGGCGCTGTGCTCCGGCAGCAGGTAGAGCGGCAGCGGCAGCGGCTCTGGTTACACCAGCACGGCGTGGGGAGAAAAGGAGAAACAGGGGAGCAAGGAGGTAGAAGAGAGAAGGGGGAAAGGAATGGGGAAGGAAGGGAGAGGGAAGCGAGAAGGGAGGAGGGAGCAAACCAGAAGGGGATGGGCATCACGATGGTGGGAGCACGGCATGGCGATGACCTCGGCTTTGGTGCACTGAGCTCTGCGGTGCTCCACGGCGGCGGAGGCGGCCGGCTATTTATAGGCGCCCTGGCAAGGTGGTGCGTGGAAAGGCATCTCCGGCGGCCAGCTCAGGTCCTTGCGACAGTGAGCTGTTGTCGAGGAGGTCGACGGCCATGGCAACCTTGCCACAGTGGGTCGCGGGCTATCGCCAAGCTGGTCAACGAGTGCGGCCATGCAGAGGCGACACAGAGGGGACACGACGTCAACGGCGGAAGGCAGTTGGTCGGCGGTGGCGACACACGCACAGCGCGTCAGCGGTGGTGGTGACTTGCGCACAGGGCGCCGTTGACCCTAGGGAGAAAAAGAAGATGATACGCGGGGTCCGCCTGTCGGTGATGGGAGAGGAGAAGGGGAGGAAGGAGTGCGGGTTGGGCCACGGTAGGAAGGAAAGGGGAGGTGGAGCGGGCAGCTCCACTGGGTGGGGCACCGACCCATTCAGAAGGGGAGAAGGGGAGGTGAGAGGGAGAGGGGAGGTGGCCGGCTGGGCTAGGCTGCTTGCCGGCCCACGCGGGAAGAAAAGGGAAGAGAGGAGGGAAAAGGCGACAGGTTGGGCCGGGGTTGGTGCTGGGCTAGGCCCATCCAGGCGAGTACACAGATTTCCAATTTTCTTATGTCCAGAACTGTAACAATGTATATGTATATGCCTATATGTACTATACATAAATGATGTATTGCTAGAGAATGTGATGCAATGTTCCTGGTGTATTTCTAAATAGTATATATATATTCTAGTATGGCTAAGTATTATATCTATTCTATTTTAATATACTAGATGGAAATTAAAGTATTAATACTACACTTCTAGATTCCTTATGAGTTTAACTAAAGGAGAATTGAGGAGGGAAAATATCTTTAATCTATCGATGCAATGGCCATTATAATTTCTAGTGAATAAAATATCACTTATATCTACGATGCATTACCTATCTCCATATTATAATAAAGTGTAATTAATTATTAAGGGAAGTTGCTTTGGTGCCGCAAATAAATTCTAGAAAAGCAATCATACACACAAGCAATCAAGCAAGCATTCAAGCATACACTCAAGCAACAAGGTGCAGGCAATGGAATTTAAAATACGAGGCGGTCTTCTATTCCTATAAGTCATTCCTAGCGCTTCGACTAAATCCTGCGCGACACAAAATGCATATGGTGGGTTTTGTTGTAGGGTTTTGGAAATATATATTTTGAAAATGGTTTTGCGGGAAAATAACTAGTTAGGGTTTTAATTTATTGTAAAGTTTTAAAAGTTCAAATTTTTAGTGAATTTTAATATGATGCAAAAATACGGGTGTTACAAATCTACCCCACTTAGAAGAATCTCGTCCCCGAGATTCAAGTAAGCTAGAGGGAACTAGATAAAGAAAACCTAGGGCAAAGAAATCCTAGAGAGAGGGAGAGAGATCTAGAGAGAGAGAGGGATTTCGCCTTACGGTGCTGTCCTCCCATGGGTTTCCTCGTTCCGCTGGTGTACCACCTTGTCGATACCGGGGTAGTATTCCATCGGAAGGAGTACAATTCCTACCGCCTTGCTAGGGCGATTACCGCGTGATTCCAACAAGAAAATACCACCCTGTGACCACCCTATTGGGGATCACGTCCAGACGGGAGGGGTATACTTCTTGCCCAATGATAGCTGCTTGATTCGTTTCCGCTCTTTATTCCCCTTTTCTTGAATTATCTTCTTTAGGCTTCGGGGCTACCCCATTTAGAAGATTTGATCTTCCAAGTAGTCTTCTATCTTCCTGTGTTCTTCCGGTTGTAGAGCTACCTGAGATAGCTTGATCCTCTGATGTCTTCTTAACAAGTATATCACCCTGTGCCGGTTACAAAGCTATTTGTCTTGTCTTCCTATGATCCACCCTATTGATACAACCTGTCGCAACGACTTCTTGAATCCTCAATTCTTTGGATTTTGTGGTGACAACTTCCTTGTTTTGCTTCTTTTGAGCAACAATCACAGTGTTATAGGGTTCCATTTCTCATCTTCTTTGGATTCCATTTCTCATCTTCCTTCGATGATATTCTTCATCCAAAAACTTGCATCTTTCTGCCTCAATTTGTTTTCCACCCTATCTTATCATTAATTCTTTTCTTTCTTGATCCTGAGGTTCAGATCTACCCCACTTAGAAGATTTATCTACCTTAAATGTATTATTCTTCATGTAGATCACTCTTTATTTAGTGCTCACTCTTAGTGGGTTTCTTCGCGTATGAATATTGCGAGAGTGCGAACCAAACAAACTGCTTCTTCATCACTGCTAGAGAATCACAACAATGGAGGAGGGGGAGGTTCTACTCTACTAGTACATCTCCGTGGGGAGAAACTAGTCTGCTTCGTCGGACAGTGCGGCTTCATTCTAGAGATCTCGGGGTCCTTCAACAGAGCTAGGGCATGGGTCTGCTTCTTCTCTTGGCGGTGGTTGGGTGAGAGATGAATGGCTCGATGTCAGAGGCTTCCATAGGTGGTGGTGCTGGCGGTACCGCAAGATCTACCCTTCTCCTTTCTGGAGGGTAGACGGAGGCACCTTCTAGAATCATAGGCTCGGGTCCATGCTCGGCGGACATCCTTCGCTTGGGTCTAGTGACGAGGTAGGCGTTCTTCAACTCTTGAGCGTGTCGGTCTTCGGCGGTCTTCAGGACTTCGGCGATGGCAGTCTCACGGCATTCCACGGTGGCTGCTCGGGCGTGTGCTTGGGCGAACTGCACGTGGAGCTTCCTGGCATAGATATCAGCTTCTTTGTCTTGGTGGACGCACTTTCTCAACTCAGAGGTTTGTCGGTCGTGTTGCTTGTCGAGGGTGAGCAGGTAGGTGACAATGTACATCATGGTGGGGCCGTCTTCTTGACCTTGCAAGGCTTCCATGCGGGCGATCCAGGCGGGGTGGTTCTTCTCTCAGGGCGGGAAGAATCTCATGGGCGTGCGGCCAATGGGCTCTTCGTAGATGCGACATAGGTGTCGCAGGACTTTGCGGGCGATGGCTTGGTAGGTGTCTGTGAAGTGTAATCCGGTAGTAGTCGCACTCCAGGCTTCGGTGATGTCGGGAAAGTCTTCACTCTTGGCGATGTAGATGGTGACTTCACTGCGTTCGGTGCCATGTTCTTCATACTCTCGTCCTTCGTACTTAGGGCGCTCTTGGATTCCAAGTTTCTGCATGGTGGCGTATAGAAGCTTGGGAAAATCTTCGGTGTGGAGGCAGTAGCTGCTAATCCAAACTGCTTCAGTCATTTTTGTGGGTGTGGGAGGAAGCGGCAGTGGTGGTTTTACAAGTGGAAAGTGGTGGGTTGTGGTTGCTTTCGCTTAAGGGTGGAGAAAAGATGGCAGTGGGATTCTTCAGTTGGCGTGGGGTGGTGCTGAGAGGCGGAGGGGTTTCTTCTTTTATAAGGTGGCGGGGTGAGGCTTTCTTGAGATGCTTTGACCAGGTTTGACCAGGGCTTGAGGTGTGTGGAGGAAGGAAGGGAGTGGAGGTGGGTTCCATTATACAGTGGGACACTATGGCGGTGGTGTAGTTTTGACGACTGTGTGGTGGTCCTCGTCGGCTTGTGGCTTACTATAAATCACGAAAAATGAGGCAGCTAGGGTTTGCTGGTGATGGTGACATTGACTGCACCATTTTTCTCTTTCTTCTTTTCTCTTTCAACGATTTGAGCCCAAAAATCTCAAAAATATACTTGGCCCCATCAAGATTTCTAGGATTTTTATTCTACTTCTCTGATTTCAACAATTAACTCAGGGCCTTTGATACGTTAACAGGCGCATTACAACGATGTATAAGATTATTGATCCTATCAACATAGGGATCAGGATGTCGAGGATGAAGTTGGTGAGTTCATCTTCTCCGAAGCACATCATGAGGGCTTCAACTTTTGGCTTCTGATGGCGTACTTCTTCTTGATATTTCTTCGGCAAATCTTCAGTTGGCAGCACTTTTTCTGGCTTCTTGTCGGATGGTTGGAACAAGTAGGCACTGGATTAGGGGATTTAGGTGGGTGATCAGTGTTGAGAGCGGGGTGTTTTGCTTCTGAAGGGGTAGCTGGGGTGCTTCTTATAGGCGATCGACGACGGGGTTTAGAGGAGTGGGTGTGCGGCTAAGTGCGCACCATCATCGGTGGCATCGAGCGACATTGGATGCCGAGGGAACCGGCGTCATAGGGGAACAGCAGCAGCAACTTTCGACGGTGCGGCGTCATGGGGATAGTGGCCTCGGGCGGCGATGGAGGGGACAACATGCGTGACAGCGTCAGTCGTGTGGAGGTGGGGCGTGGTTGTGCGCGGGGCAGTAGAGGGGACGGTGGTGCGCGTCCGGGCTATCGCCGAGCTGGTCAACGCGTGCGGCCATGCAGAGGCGACGCAGAGGGGACACAATGTCAACGGCGGAAGGTGGTTGGTCGGCGGCGGCGACACGCACACAGCGCGTCAGCAGCGGTGGCGACTTGCGCATAGGGCGCCGTTGACCCGGGGAGAAGAAGAAGATGATAGGCGGGGTCCACCTATCGGTGAAGGGAGAGGAGAAGGGGAGGAAGGAGTGCGGACTGGGCTGCGGTAGGAAGGAAAGGGGAGGCGGAGCGGGCTGCTCTGCTGGGCCGGGCACCGGCCCATTCAGAAGGGGAGAAGGGGAGGTGAGAGGGAGAGGGGAGATGGGCGGCTGGGCTGGGCTGCTTGCCGGCCCACGCGGGAAGAAAAGGGAAGAGAGGAGGGGAAAGGCTGCGGGTTGGGCCAGGGTTGGTGCTGGGCTGGGCCCATCCGGGCGAGTACACATATTTCCTATTTTCTTATTCCAAGACTGTAACAATGTATATGTATATGCCTATATGTACCGTACATAAATGATGTGTTGCTTGAGAATGTGATGCAATGTTCACGGTGTATTTCTAAATAGTATATATATATATATATATGGCTAAGTATTATGTCTATTCTATTTTAATGTACTAGATGGAAATTAAAGTATTAATACTACATTCTAGATTCCTTACGAGTTTAACTAAAGGAGAATTGAGGAGGAAAAATATCTTTAATCTATCAATGAGATGGCGCCATTATAATTTCTAGTGAATAAAATATCACTTAGATCTACTATGCATTATCTATCTCCATATTATAATTAAAGGCAATTAATTATTAAGGGAAGTTGTTTTAGTGCCGCAAATAAATTCCAGATTAGCAATCATACACAAGCAATCAAGCAAGCATTCAAGCATACACTCAAGCAACAAGGTGCAGGCAATGAAATTTAAAATACGAGACGGTCTTCTATTCCTATAAGTCATTCCTAACGCTTCGACTAAATCCTACCCAACACAAAATGCATATGGTGGGTTTTGTTGCAGGGTTTTGAAAATATATATTTTCAAAATGGTTTTGCGGGAAAATAACCAGTCAGGGTTTTAATTTGGTGTAAAGTTTTAAAAATTCAATTTTTTAGTGAATTTTAATATGATGAAAAAAAAACACGGGTGTTACACGATGGTTCGGTGCTAATGCCTCCTCACCATCGCGACGTACAGGGACGACGACGACGACGTCATAGAGCACGCTAGGTAGGGGACGTACCATCATAATTCATAAAGTTAAACGATCGAGGACATAAATGGATGCGTTGGTCAATCATCTTCAAGCCACATCCGATACACTGTACGGTGATACTGATACATCACCCAACCTGCTGCCTTTAGAATCACTGTATAGTTCCTGCCTTCGGAGTTCATATCTAGGCTCATATGTCTCGCTACGCTACACCCACCAAAAATAACTCTAGAGGCGCTGGAGTGTCCCTCGCCACAGATCGATCCAACTGTGAGCGAGCAGCAGAGAGAGATGGACGCCCAGGGTGCGCCCTCGACTCGCTGCTCGGCCGCCTCACCACAATCCTCGTCGAGGAGGCACAGCTCCTCGGCCGCGTCCGTGGCGACGTGGAGTTCATCAAGGAGGAGATGGAGTGCATGAACAGCTTGATCCTGCAGATCACCGAGGCGCAGCACCGCGACCACCTTGTCCAGTCATGGATGAAGCAAGTCATTGGCCTCACGTGAGACTGCTAGGGCAACGTCGAGCACTACATGCACTACGTCGGCAGCAGGCCTGGCGACGACGGCTTTATGGGACACCTCCGCCGTGTCCTGCGGTTTGTGCGGACCATATGGGTCCGCCAGCGCATCGCGACGCGGATCCAAGAGCTCAAGGTCCGTGCACGGGACGTCGGTGATAGGCGGCAGAGGTACGGCGTCACCGTCCCGCATGCAGAGCCGCACCAACGCCGCGTTGTTCCTACTGACATGCAGCCGGTTCCACTGCCTGGGGGGGCGGAGGAGGAAGAAGACCTCCGGAGACGCTGAGCTGCTGTATGGTGAACCTCCGGATTAAAGTGTATTTGGAATGAATGATACAATTCAATGAATGTACGTCAGTACATATGGAGGCCGGGGTGGCTAATAAGCCAACCGCACGCCACAAATCAAAGGCTGCCTACTATAATTACACATACTATAATTACAATAGGCTAACACTCCCCCGCAATCTGATCGGGAGCACAGCGAACATTCAGACTGGACCGAAACTCCTGAAACAAGGAAGTAGGAAGGCCCTTAGTAAAGACGTCGGCATACTGGGATGTCGTAGGGACATGAAGGACCTGAACATGACCGAGGGCGACCCTCTCCCAAACAAAGTGGAGATCAATCTTAACATGCTTCGTCCGCTGATGTTGCACCGGGTTGCTGGAGAGATACACAGCATTGATATTGTCACAGTAGACCAGGGTTGCACGACGAGGCGGGTGGCGAAGCTCATGGAGCAGCTGGCGCAGCCAAGTAGCTTCAGCAACACCATTAGCCACAGCTCGATATTCGGCCTCGGCACTGGACCGGGAGACCGTATGCTGATGCTTGGAGGACCAAGACACCAAGTTATCTCCAAGGAACACTGCGTAACCAGAAGTTGACCGGCGAGTGTCGGGACAGCCAGCCCAGTCGGCATCCGTATAGACAACGAGCTCAGTAGGTGATGAACGGCGCATGGTCAAGCCAAGGGAGAGAGTGCCCTGTAGGTAGCGCAGAATCCACTTAAGGGCAGCAAGGTGGGGTTCCCGTGGATCATGCATATAAAGGCAAATCTGCTGGACAGCAAAAGCAATGTCAGGACGGGTGAAATTCAGATACTGAAGTGCACCAGCCAGGCTGCGGTACTGTGTGGAGTCAGCAACCGGAGGACCATCTGCAGACAATTTGGAGTGCAGGTCGACAGGGGTGCTACAAGGCTTGCAAGCACTCATCCCGGCGTGCTCCAAAATGTCCTGAGTGTACTTCCGCTGAGAGAGGAACAACCCATCTGCAGAACATGTCACGGAGATGCCCAGAAAGTGATGAAGCTGGCCCATGTCTGTCATAGCAAATTCACGCCGGAGAGTTGCAATAATATGTTGGAGAAATTCGGCAGACGAAGTGGTGAGAACAATGTCATCCACATATAGCAGCAAGTAGGCTGTATTTGTTCCTCAGCGATATATGAACAGGGAAGTATCTGACTTGGTCTCAACAAAGCCAAGGGACACGAGGTGAGAGGCGAATTTGTGATGCCAAGCACGAGGAGCCTGCTTCAAACCATATAGGGACTTGTTGAGCCGACAGACAAAATCTGGACGGGAGGAGTCAACAAAACCAGAAGGCTGCACACAGTACACCGTCTCAGTGAGAGTGCCATGTAAGAATGCATTCTTCACATCCAGCTGATGAATAGGCCAGTTCTGAGATAAAGCCAGAGAGAGTACCACCCGAACTGTCGCAGGCTTGACAACTGGACTAAAAGTCTCATCATAATCAATACCTGCACGCTGTGTGAAGCCCCGGAGAACCCAGCGAGCCTTGTAACGATCAAGGGAGCCATCTTCTAGCAGCTTGTGACGGTAAATCCACTTGTCGGTCACAAGATTAACTCCAGGAGGTCGAGGAACAAGACTCCATGTGTCATTGAGCAGAAGGGCATCATACTCAGATTGCATAGCAGAGCGCCAATTGGGGTCTGACAGAGCATCACGAACAGAGCATGGGAGAGGCGACATGGGCATAGCGTGGAGGTTGAGACGATCCATGGACTGTGCGATGCCTGCCTTGCCGCGTGTGCGCATGGAGTGCGCATTGGTGACCAAAGGGATGGCGATCGGCCGAGTGGCAGCTGTACGGCCGGTTCCGCTGGCAACAACCTGTGCGCTAGCATCAGGGGCAGCAGGACCGGTAGTACTCGGGGGCGCCATGGGGGTGGTACCGCTGGCAGTGACCTGTGCGGGATGCATAGGCGCAGCAGCACCAGTCGCCACGGGCGACGACGTAGAGGGGGTGCTGCTGGCAACAGCCTGTGCGGGGTGCACAGGGGCAGCAGCGCCAGAGCCTGGTGACCATGGTCCAGGGCTCGGCGGTACAGGTGCAGCCTCAAGTGCGGCTGCAGACTCATGTACGGGCAGAGCGCCATGCACAGCGTGTGTCGCCGAAGTGATGGAGGGACCTGCATGCACAAAATGAGCTCCAGGGACTGAAGCGGTAAGATCATGATCATCAATCAAGAAGTCCAGGGCGGAGGGCGCCATGGGTGTGGTAGACATGTTGGAGAACGGAAAGAAGGATTCATCAAAAATGACATGTCGAGAAATAAGAATGCGGTTCGACTAGGGCTCAAGACATCGATAGCCTTTGTGGTCTGAGGAGTAGCCGAGAAAGACGCATAAGGATGAACAAGGGGCGAGTTTGTGAGGCGCTGTGGAGGATATGTTGGGATAACAAGCACACCCAAACACTTTGAGGTGATCATAGGAGGGCTGGGTGGAATAAATGGCGCTATATGGTGTGGAGAAGGCGAGGGTTTTAATGGGGAGGCGATTCACAAGATATGTCGCGGTGTGAAGGGCCTCAACCCAATAGGCCGGAGGGAGACTCGCCTGAAACAAAAGGGAACGCAGAATGTTATTAATAGTGCGAAGGGAGCGTTCTGCCTTTCCATTTTGTTGGGAAGTATATGGACACGACATGCGGAGTGCAACACCGTGGGAGAGAAAGAACGTGCGGGCCTGAGAATTATCAAATTCATGACCAGTGTCGCATTGGACGCTCTTGATGGTGGTGTCAAATTGTGTGCGAATATATACAAAAAAATGGAGAGAGTGGAAAATGTCTCGGATTTGAGGTGGAGCGGAAAAGTCCAAAGGTAGTGTGAACAATCATCAAGAATGACTAGATAATATTTGTATCCCGACACACTAACAATAGGAGATGTCCATAGATCACAGTGTATTAAATCAAAATTATGAGCAGCGCGAGAGCTAGATGAACTGAAAGGCAAACGTGCATGGCGACCAAGTTGGCATGCATGACATATGTGGTCGGTATCATCTTTATTACAAGAAATGACACTGGAACTAATGAGCTTGGACAGAGCGTCACGCCCAAGGTGTCCGAGACGACGATGCCAAAGGGAGGTGGGTGCAGCGATGAACGCGGAGGTGCTGGTAGAACTGTTGGAAGGTGCATAGAACGGGTAGAGGTCACCGAAGCTATTGCACCTGGCGATCACGTTCCGGGTGTGCAAATACTTCACAGAAAGGCCAAAAGAATCAAACTCAATGGAGCAATTATTATCAGTGGTAAAACGACGAATGGAAATCAGATTCTTAATAATGTTGGGCGACACCAAAACATTTTTAAGAACAAGATTGCAATGTGGTAAAGAAAAAAAATCTGTGATCCAGTGGCAGTGACACGAAGTAAAGCACCATTGCCCACAATGATAGATGGAGTAAATGGAGATGGTGGGGAGATGATGGAGAGTTTACCAGCGTCCGCGGTCATGTGGGAACCAGCACCTGAATCGGCGTACCACTCAGAGGAAGGGGCCGGTGGGTTCAGGGTCATGGTGTTGAAGGAGTGCGCAAGGGAGTCCTGTTGCCATGACCCGCCTTGTGTAGGGTTCTAGGGTGCTGTAGGGGAGACCTGGTAGCCCGGTGAAGGCGCCTGGAAGGCTGGAGGCGCAGCTCCCCCGTAGAACGCGCCATACTGAGGAGGTGGAGCGCCATAGGTGCCGCCATAGGCACTGGATGCGCCCCAAAACCACCATACTGGGGGACAGTACTGAACGCAGGCGGAGATGGAGGGTGCCCGGACTGGTCGTAGGGCCACATCCGTACGGTACCAGCCCACGGGTACGCGAAGGATGGATGGACGTCGGGGGGTGTGCCACCGTGGCCGCCTAAGGGGGCACCACCGTGTCCGCCAGGAGGAGCCTGTTGGCCTCCGCGTCCGCCGCGACCGCAGCGGCGGCCAGTGCGTTGGCCACTGGCGGGCGCAGGAGGGCGTGCTGGAGGAGGCGCCCCCGGGCGTGGAGGTGCAGGGGCCCCAGGGGCCGCAGGGCGCGGTGTCGCAGCGACGAGGGCGGACGGTGGGGACGGTGGGCGGGCGTCGATCTCCATCTCCTCCAACAGAAGGTGTGTCCGGGCCTCCGCGAACGTCGGGAACGGCATGTGCATCTTGAGGATGGACACCATGTGGCGGAACTTGCCACTGAGGCCGCGGAGGAGCGTGAGCACCATCTGTCGATCCCCGATGGGCTCGCCGAACTCGGCAAGAGAAGCTGCCATGGACTCGAGCTGGCGGCAGTAGTCGGTGATGCTTAGGGACTCCTATCGGAAGTTGCGGAATTTCGTCTCGAGAAGGAGGGCACGGGACTCCTTCTGGCCGAGGAACTCATCCTCGAGGTAGCACCATGCCCTGCGAGCGGGACCCTACCGCATCATCAGTGATTGCTGCAGATCGCCGGAGACGGTGCCGTAAATCCACGTCAGGACGCAGCAGTCTGCTTGCACCCTTTCCGGGCGCGAGGGGAAGGCCTCATCCTCGAGAACGTGGCGGGTGAGGGCATACTTGCCGAGGACGGTGAGGAACATGCCGCGCCACTAGGTGTAGGTGTTCGCGGCCTGATCGAGGACGACGGGGATGAGGGCCTTGACGTTGACGACGGCGGTGGCATGTGCCCAGACAGCCTCGTGGGCGCGCTCATATTCGTCCAGGGCGGCGGCGAGCCTCCTCGGCGCGGCGCGCGGCCTCGGCGCGACGGGCGTCCTTGGCGCGGGCTTCAGCTTCAGCAGCGAGGCGCTGGTCCTCGGCTGCCTTGGCGGTGGCTGTGGCAGCGTCGTCATCAGCCGCCATCAGGTAACGGCAGTGCAGCGAACTGGCAGCTGCGGCACGATCGGACCAGCCACGGCACCCGGTAACGGAGTCACGACGGGCCGGCGATCGGATCGGCGGGGAGTAGGCACAGGCGATGGGATCGGCGATGCTCCCAGCGATGGAGTCAGCGGCGGGCGCAGCGATCGGATCAGCGGCTGGCTAGAATTGCGGAAGCGGATCGTAACGAATGATACATGAAAGTGTATTTGGAATGAATGATACAATTCAATGAATGTACGTCAGTACATATGGAGGCCGGGGTGGCTAATAAGCCAACCGCACGCCACAAATCAAGGCTGCCTACTATAATTACACGTACTATAATTACAATAGGCTAACACCGGATACCATTTGCGAAGGCACGAGAAGGGTGCTTGGGTGGCTGTCAGAGGAGCAAGTGAAAGCGACCAACAACGATGTGGAAGTGGAGCACCAACCAATTTGCATCTCCATTGTAGGAGACGGTGCTGCTGGAAAAACAGCTATTGCGAGGACGGTGTACCATCATCCTTCCGTCGTGAGCTCATTCAAACATAGGGCCTGGGTTAACTTTGGAGGAGTTGAAAGAGATTTCGATGAGATAGCGCACAACACACTGGACCAACTTGACAAGGGCCGTCACACGGCTACTTCAACAAATTCGAAGATGAAAAAAAGTCAAGATATCAACCACAAGCTTAGAGTGTATCTGCAAGGTAATAAAATGTGTCTAATCGTTCTTGATGCTATCCCGGATTCTCTTCCTTACTGGAAATATCAAATATGTCATCTGCTTTCTTGGTGTGATTTTGCTGGTACCATTATATGTACTGGTAGACCCGAAAGAATAGAATACGATAACATTGATTGGACATGGCGCAGTTATTATGAATTTCACGTGATCAGAGAAGAAGGAACCAAGGCCTGCTTCTTCCGGCACAGAGCATTTGCCCTTGGCAACAAATTTGAACCTGTAGAGAAGGTCTTAAGAAGGTGCTATCCTGATGCCTTTGCAGTGCAGATGCTTCTTCATCTACTCTATGTCAGTCCTAATTTGTCTGAGGACGCAATCTTAAGTTCACTAGATTGCAACAAAAACAGCATTGCTAAGGGAATGCTCATGTTCTGCTACAACCAACTGCCTAACAACTACAAAAGCTGCTTGCTGTATCTGTCTATCTTCCCCTAGGATCATATAATTAGGAGGACGAGTTTGCTCAGGAGATGGATTGCTGAAGGACTAGTAGCAGAAAGAAGAACGACCAAAGCAAAGGTTAAGGCCAGGTGTGGGATCTGGACGCTTGATGATGAAGCTGAGCGCATCTTCGATGGGCTAGTCACCAGTGGTTTTCTTCGCCCAGGGAGACAAGCACTTCAGGCAAGATCAGGAGCTGCACAATGCATCACATAGTTCACGAGTTCATCACAACAGATGTAAGCATTGTCGACACATGTTTGCCATCTCATTTGGCTCACCGCGTTTCTGTTACCGGTGGAGCGATAGCACTACAAGAGTCTTTTAGCTCAGAAAATGGGGCATCTGGTAATGTGATCCAGACCCTTCTTGAATCTATGCCTCACTCTCCCCAGTGGCAGCTATTGAAGGTGCTAGATCTTGAGGGCTGCACAGGGTTGAAGAATAATAAGCATCTGAAGAACATTTGCAAGATTCTACTGCTCAGATACTTGAGCCTCAGGAACACCGATGTTACTGAACTACCCAAGCAGATTGAGAAGCTGCAGTGCTTGGAGACATTGGACATCCGACAAACAGCACTACGAGGTTCCTCCACAAAATCCATGACGTTTCCAATGCTAAAGTATTTCCTTGCTGGTCACACAGTCTTCCCAAGCAACATCTCTGACAGGTTTCAAGAATCATTTGAGACAGTTCGCATTCCTGGTGGCATCCGAAGATTGAGAAAGCTTGAGGTAATGTCCCATGTTGAGGTCTCCGGAAATGTTGAGGTTTTAATGGACATCGGCCAGCTGCTGCAGCTGAGAAAGCTGGGTGTTGTTCTCCATGTTACAAAAGATGTATTGAATGCTCTGTTCCAACAGATTGAGAAACTGCACAATTGCCTACGGTCCCTATCAATCCGGATCAACAACAGATCAGAAGTGGGAGTTCTTGTTGGCCCACAGGATCACCGGCTTGCCCACAGGATCATCGGCTCAGGTGAGTGAACCACTCATCAATCTTGTCGAGCACCCGCTAGTGTTGCCAAGCACCCACTAGCTGTGCCAACCACGAACAAGCGTTTTCCGTCCTCACACACTATGGCTAGAGGTTGAAGAAGGGGGAGAACAGAGCATACACACACAATACAAGACACCAGCGTTGGCCGAAGCCCTATATGGAAGATGGCAAATATGAACTCTCTTTACTGAGTTGCCGTGGTAGTCTATTTATACAACTATATCCATCTAGTCCTAGTACAACGCACATGCTGTAACAGTAACTAGATAACATATAGGGCTGACTCTACGCCGGCCTCTGCATGTGGCTACAGTGCTGCAGGTGAGCCGTGCGGCGCCTGCACCTGCAGCGGCTACAATATAAAAGTTGAGGGCCTTTTCGGCGCCGTCTTCCCTTGCTGTGTTCACACAAGGAAAACAGTAGTTTATTCTAACAATTCTTCCCCTACTTGTTGGCCCACAGGATCACCGGCTCAAGTGAGTGAATCACTCACCAGTCTTGCTAAGCACCCGCTAGTGTTGTCGAGCACCCACTAGCCGTGCCGACCACGAAGGTGAGGAGGTGCGGTTCCGCAGGCTGGACGACATCGTCGGCGGCACAGGACCCTCAGGACTGGCTAGTCGGCTGCTCAATAACGCAGAGCTGCTGCTCGTCAATGCAGCGGAACTGCCCACGTTCGTGCTAGTTGAGCGGGACGGAAACCGGCGACGGATGATGCTGGAGGAGATGTGCCGGCTCCTGATGGTGAGGTAGAGCCTGATTTAGTCAATCCTCCAACGCTTCTCGAGAGCCTAAACATCAGTAGTCTCAAAAGTGGGCTCCCAGCTGGGTTGCAGATGTCGATCGACTTTCCAAGATAACACTGCAGGACACTTCTCTAGGGGAAGATGCTATACATATTCTTGGAAAGTTAAGACTGCGTTGCCTCAGGCTTCTGCACAAATCATACACTGAGAGCAAGCTGAACTTCGAGGCAGATGAATTCCAACGTCTGAGGTTTTTGGTAATTGAGGGCAGTAATATCCTGAACATCAGATTTGCCGATGGAGCAGCTCAAGGTCTAGCTGAGAGTTTGGTCTTTTGGCACCTTAGAGTGGACAACATCCAGCTCGGCGCGAGCCCAGACCAGATCATTTGGCGCTGGACTCCGGACGGAAAGTACTCCGCCAAATCTGCCTACAGCATGCTGCATGCCGGCTCCATGCCGTTCCTTGGTCACAGACTAATTTGGAAAACCTGGGCGCCTCTAAGAATCAAGATATTCCTCTGGCTCGCCTTCAAACGCTGTCACTGGACCGGGGATAGAAGAGCAAGGCATGGCCTAGAAGCTCGGGAACTCTGCTACCTCTGTGATCAAGGCCAAGAGACCATCGACCATATCCTGGCGGCCTGCCCATTCTCAAGAGAGGTCTGGTTCTACATTCTGCAAGCCCTCGGTCGACAACTACCAACGGCTGCGGCTACAACACTGCGCTGGTGGCGGCGACTACGCTCCCTCTTCGAAGGTGAACGGGTCAGGTTTCAACTCCCTGTTCGCCCTTGTCTCCTGGCAAATTTGGAAGGAGCGCAATGCGAGGTGTTTCAGAGAATCGACAGCAAGCATCACCGACCTACTACAGCTAATCAAGGCCGAAGCCGATCGTTGGATCAAGGCCGGAGCAGCAGGACTTGCAGCATTAGCGCAGACCTAGCGATGCAGCGCTCCAGCATGCTTACCGGCCAAAATGTAGCGCTAAGAGAAAACTAACGGCCGGCAACGGCTTTCTTGTATTATAAACTCTTTATCTTCTAATACAATGATATGCACACTCTTGCGTATTCGAGAGAAAAAAAAGAATCTCTTTCTGGAGTGAACCACCTCCCGAAGTTGAAGAAACTCGAGATCAATGGTAACTGCAGCGTGGATGAGATTGAAGAACAACTGAAAGATCACCCCAACCATCCTGTGCTAAACCATAATCCACACCATCAATACCAAGAGGATGTAACTGACAGTGGCAGCCTCGTCCTCATCAGTGCCTTAGTTGCTCAATTACTCCATCAACACGAAGGTTGCTTTGGTATGTCTTCTTTGAAGCCTTTGAATAAAGATTAAAGATGGAGCTGGAAGGGTACCTTGTTGGTCCACGGGATCACCGTCTGACGATAGTGAACTAGTCTCCAGACTACTAGTCTCAGACCACTAGTCTCCTAGACCACTAGTCTTCCAGACCAGACCACTAGTCTTCCCAGACCACTAGTCTCCCAGACCACTAGTCTCCCAGACCAGACCACTAGTCTTCCCAGACCACTATACCGGTTGTGTCCGTACCCACACACTACGGATCGAGCTAGAAGAAGAAGGGAGAACAGAGCAAGCACGCACAATACAAGACAACAACGTTGACCGAGGCCCTATCTGTGTGATAGCAAATCTGAGCTCTCTTTACTGAGTTGTCTTGGTGCTCTATTTATACAACTCTATCTATCTAACTAAAGTACAGCGCACATGCTGTAACAGTAACTAGATAAGCATACAGAGCTGACTCTGCGCCGGCCACTGCATGTGCCTACAGTGCCGCAGGTGAGCCATGCGGTGCCTGCACCTACAACGGCTACTGTATTACAGCAGGGGCAAAGTCGGCGCCGCCTTCCTCTGCTGTGTTTCACACAAGGTGGCAGTAGATTAGCTAACAATCTTCCCCTAATCCTACTGCTAACCCTTACACCCCCTCCATGTCGATCATCTCCTTCAGCTCCGTGAGTCGAAGTCGTCCGAGCGGCTTGGTGAGGACGTCCGTGAGTTGCCGACCAGTTTCGACGAACTCGATGACGATCTGCCCTCCATCAACACAGTCCCTGAGGAAGTGGAACTTCACGTCAATGTGTTTACTCCGGTCATGCAGAACCGGATTCTTCGCGAGGGCGATGGCGGGCTGGTTGTCCACCATCAGTGCTGGTGGGTGAGCTTCCACGCCGGTTAGCTCGCCCAGCAGCCGATGTAGCCACACAACTTGGCACGCCGCTGTGGCCGCCGCTACGTACTCTGCCTCGCACGTAGATAGCGCCACCACCTTCTGTTTCAGCGACAGCCATGAAATTGGGGCCGACCCGAGGAAAACGAGTACGCCAGAGGTGCTCCGTCGTCCGTCGATGTCCCCCGCCATGTCTGCATCGCTGAATACCGTGAGCTACAGCCTACTTCCCTTGGTTTTTGGGAAGATGATTCCATGATTCACCGTCCCCTTGACGTAGCGTAGTAGCCGCTTCACCGCAGCCTAGTGATCCTCTCTGGGTTCCTCCATGAAGCGACTGACGTAGCCCACGGCGAACGCAATGTCCGGCCTTGTGTGGACTAGGTAGCATAGACCGCCGACGATGCTCCGGTAGAGTGTTGCATCTACTTTCGCCGTGATGCTGTCCTTCGTCAGCTTCAGCCGCTCCTCCATCGGAGTCACGCATGGCTTGCACTCCACCATGCCGCTCCTCTCCAACAGCTTGGAGGCATACGCGCTTTGGCCGAGCGTGAGTTCCTCCTTCCCCTGTCTCACCTCGATGCCGAAGTAGTAGGAGAGAGCGCCGAGATCGCTCATTCGAAAACGAGCTGCCATCTCTCGCTTGAAGCTGTTGATATCCTCCGTATGCGCGCCGGTGACGATTAAGTCATCCACATACACGCCGACCACGAGTTCTTCCTTCCCCCGTCGTCGCGTGTAGAGCGCGTGCGCGGTTGCGCACCTCTGAAACCCAAGCTCGCCCAGCGTGGTGTCAAGCTTGGCGTTCCATGCTCGAGGGGCTTGCCTCAGCCTGTAGAGCGCTTTGCGCAGTCGGAGCACCATGTGCTCCTCTCCCTTGACAGTGAACCCTGGAGGTTGCCTGACGAAGACCGTTTCCGCCAGCTCGCCGTTGGGGAAGGCCGATTTAATGTCCAAGTGATGGACGCGCCAGTCCTTTGCTGCCGCCAAAGCAAGTAGCAAACGGACCGACTCCATGCGCGCTACTGGTGCAAAGACCTCCTCGAAATCGATGCCCTCGCGCTGGACAAAGCCTCAGGCGACAAGGCGCACCTTGTACTTGACAATGGCACCGAGCTCGTCCCTTTTGACTTTGTATACCCACTTCAGGCTGATTGGACGGCATCCTGGGGGTGGATCGACGAGCTGCCAAGTCTCATTTTCCTCGATCGCCTTCATCTCCTTCAGCATTGCCCGTCGCCAGTTTCCATCGCGCTTGGCTAGCGCGAACGTGGGTGGTTCCTCTGCACTAACGAGTAGCAGCTCTACGTCGTTGAGCAGCCTACCCACCAGACCTGAGGGACCTGTGCCGCCGACGATGTCGTCAAGACTGCGGAACCTCAACTCCTCACCTTCGTGGTAGGCGTCCACGAACTCAGTGATGTCACTTGGAGGTGAGGTGAACTTGATCAGGGGTGATGGAGTTCCTTCTTCCGCCGAAGTGCCCTGCATAGCACCTAAAGTGCTCGGCACTGCTTCTGGACTGCTCGTCATAACTCCTGCAGTGTTCGGCCACACTGTAGGAGTGCCCAGCCTCAGTCTTGGAGTGGTCGGAACCATAGTAAGACGTCTTGGCTCCGCCATAGGAGTGCTCGGCACCCATCCTGAAGTGGTCGCCACCACCGTAGAACCTCCTGGCTCCACTCCTGGCGTGCTCGGCATCCCTCCAGAAGTGCTCGACACTCCTCTCGGAGTGCTCGGCATCCCTCCTGAAGTGCTCGGCACTGCCCCAGAAGTGCTCGACTCTACCACCAGAGTGCTCGGCGCTCCTCCCGGAGTGCGTGGCACCTGTTCCGCAGTGTCTCCACCGCCGTGGATGACCAAGTGCTCGACGACGAAGGTGTTGGTAAAGCCTCTCGCTTCCCCTGTGCTCAGACTGTGCCAGTCCCAAGCTGCCTCCTCATTGAAAACAACGTCGCGCGAGACAGTCACCTTGTCTCCGCGTGGGTCATAGAGCCGGTACGCCTTGGTACCCTCTGCGTAGCCTAGGAACACCATGGGTGTGCTCCTGTCCTCCAGCTTGGTGAGGTTCAGCTTCGTCTTCCTGACGTGGCCGATGCAACCGAATGTCCGGAGGAATGACACGTTCGGCTTGCTTCCGTACCAAGCTTCGAACGGCGTCTTGCCCGTTAGGGCTTTGGTTGGAGCGCGGTTGAGGATGAACACCGCCGTGGTCACCGCCTCTCCCCAGAACTTTGCCGGCATCCCTTTGGCCTTCATCATGGATCGGGCCATGCTGACCACTGTCTGGTTCCGTCGCTCCACCACGCCATTCTGTTGTGGTGAGTACGGCGCGGTGTGATGTTGCCCCACACCTTGATCCGCGCAGTACGTAGCAAACTCCACTGAAGTGAATTCGCCACCCCGATCAATCCTCAGTACATGGAGCTTCTTGCCGCTCTTGGCCTCCGCGCGCGTCTTGAACTTCTTGATCGCCACTGCCGCTTCGTCCTTGCTCGTCAGGAGTTGCAGCCACATGTAGCGACTGCAATCGTCCACGAGTAGGAGGAAGTACCGCCAACCACCGCATGTAGCAGGCGTGATCGGCCCGCAGAGGTCGCCGTGAACTAGCTCGAGAGCTTCCTTCGCGCGATACTTGGCCGCCTTTGGGAAAGGTAGCCTCCTCTGCTTCCCGGCCAGGCAGCTGTCACACAGCTCGCCTCCGTGTTTGATGTGGGGTAGCCCTCGGACCATCTTCCCCAGCCGACCAAGCGCGTCAAAGCTGAGATGTCCGAACCGGGCATGCCACATCCACAGTTCCTCGGAGTGCCTTGCCGCCAGGCAAACCGGCTGCTCTACCTTTAGGTTGAGCAGGTACAACCGGTTCAGGGACCTCTTCACCTTGGCGAGAAGTCGCTGCTCCCGGTCTCTGATCCTCAGAACGCCGTCCTTGATCAGAACCTTGCTACCGCGCTCATCCAGCTGACCAATGCTGATGATGCTGGAACGCAGCTGCGGGATGTAGTATACATCCGTTAGCGCGCGACGCTCCCCATTCTGGCATCTGAAGATGATGGTGCCGCGCCCTTGGATAGCCACCCTTGAGCCATCACCAAACTTCACCGTACCGGTAACATCACCATCGAGCTCGGAGAAGGAGTCCTTAGAGCCCGTCATGTGGTTACTGGCTCTAGAGTCCAGATACCACCGCTGCTCCTGGTCGACGCCCACATGCCCAAGATGGACTTGGGCGCGTGGTTCGTCGAGGTTGACGGTCTTCAGGGCCTTGCTAGATCCTTCCACCGTTGTCATCTCTTCCCTCTCCATGGCCTCGACGTCGTGCAGTGCACAGAACGTCGCCATAAGGATAGTGGCCTCATCCTCATCATCGGCTTTCGCCAGGTGAGCCTGAGCCTTCTTTTCCTTCTTGCGATTTGGGCACTCCCATGCCCAATGGCCCATCTTCCCTCAACACCGACAGGCGTTGGAGTCGATTTGCTTCTTCTCTGAAGGAGCCCTGCCGCGATGTTTGTCGTTGCCACCGCGACTGGAGGAGGCTGCCTTCCCGGAGTTTCGCCGAGCAGCCCACTCCTCTTTCGTCAGCAGGAGTTTCCCGCTGTCCTTCGTTGCTGTCGCCTGCTCCAGGCGCTCGTCCACCGCCCGTAGATGGCCTGCCACATCCTCGATGGTGAGGGTGGACATGTCCAGCATCGTCTCTATGGAGAGAGCGATCTGGATGTACTTTGCCGGCACGGAGTGGAGGAATTTGGAGACCGCCTCCTCTTCATCGATGGTGACGCCGTGGCTCTTCAGCTTGCTGATGAGCGTCTGCAGGCGGAGGGAAAAGTCCTCCACTGTTTCACCATCCTTGAACTTGAGGTTTGCATACTCCTGCTTCAGAAGCTGGGCCATTGCCTTCTTTGCGCGGTCGGAGCCGACGCGCATCGCCGCAATGGCCTCCCCACCTCCTTAGCTGAGCTCTTCGTCCCCAACGGTTCCCTGTACTCTGCCGGTACAGCAGCGAGGATAGCCTCCAACGCTGACATGTCGTCTTCTTCCACGTCGGTGCCCTTGTCAACTGCATTCCAGAGCCGTCGGGCTCTGAGCTTGACCTTCATGGTCACCGACCACTCTCCATAGTTAGTGCGAGTCAGCGTCGGCCAAGTGGTGCCGCTGACCTCCCGCACCGTGCGGACAACTACCTCCGGTAGTGGCTGGGCAGCTATGACAGTGCCACTGCCATCACCCAACTCCAAACCGCCTGTCCTCGCCATCGGTTAGAATGACGACGGCGCTTGTACGGCTCTGATACCACTTGTTGGCCCACGGGATCACCGTCTGACGATAGTGAACTAGTCTCCAGACCACTAGTCTCCCAGACCAGACCACTAGTCTCCCAGACCACTAGTCTTCCAGATCAGACCACTAGTCTTCCCAGACCACTAGTCTCCTAGACCACTAGTCTCCCAGACCAGACCACTAGTCTTCCCAGACCACTAGTCTCCCAGACCACTATACCGGTTGTGTCCGTACCCACACACTACGGATCGAGCTAGAAGAAGAAGTGAGAACAGAGCAAGCACGCACAATACAAGACAACAACGTTGGCCGATGCCCTGTCTGTGTGATGGCAAATCTGAGCTCTCTTTACTGAGTTGCCTTGGTGCCCTATTTATACAACTCTATCTATCTAACTAAAGTACAGCGCACATGCTGTAACAGTAACTAGATAAGCATACAGGGCTGACTCTGCGCCGGCCACTACATGTGCCTACAGTGCCGCAGGTGAGCCATGCGGCGCCTGCACCTATAGCGGCTACTGTATTACAGCAAGGGCAAAGTCGGCGCCGCCTTCCTCTACTGTGTTTCACACAAGGTGGCAGTAGATTAGCTAACATACCTCCCCTTCCAGCCCCTTGTTTCATAGAGTTTGGATCGTACCTTGTCGTGTCTTTTTTTTTTTGCATTTATGCCTGTAATAAGGACTATAGAAGGTGTTTGTTGTGTTTAGTTCCCTGTAGTCTGTGGACCTGGAGCTCTTTTTTTTCTGTGTATGTTTCTGCTTATATGTGCGAACTTCCCCAGTCACCACTGTGACCTACGCCGAGGTGAGGAATGTATTTGTATGTGTGTGTCTCTTGTACTTAATTCAGTCTTAAGTTATGACATGTTTGCTGATTGGTGAAACTAATTACTACTACGGTGTGTCTACTGAGTTTTGTGGGAACACTACTGTCTACTGAGTTGGTTATGCAGAATGGGTTTCTGTTTAGCTATCTTGTTGGCTGTCAAACAGGGAGAATTTTTATCGAGGAAGAGAGAGAACATTGGAGTTTCATGGCGATGAAACGAGCCAGCGTTGTTTCCACGTCTAATCTCCCTTTCCCCTTCTGCAGAGCAGGCATCAAATCTCCATGCCCCACCTACTTCCCTTTCCTCCGGTCATCTGTTCTGTCTCTAGAGTCCAGATGGATGTGGCGCCGCTGTCCCTGACTTCATGATGGGTGAGCCTTTTTACGGGAGGAGGCAGGGGAGTCAAGATTGAGTTAAGGTTGGCTAACTTCATTTTTCTGATTTTTTTATCGTTTTGCATTTGTTTATTTTGCCTCTCTGAACTGCATGTAGATGAATATGACTATACATAATATAATATGTTGTGAGAAAGTGTGATATTCTAATGTGCTAGTTTTAGAAAAAAAAAATAAAATGGCTACATAATTCACATGACACAATGGATCACAGCACCTTACAAGATCGAATTAAATGTTGTAACTAGTCTATGATACAGCGAAATGAACTTGTGCACTGAGAGAGTATGTTTCATTCATAGTTTACAATGTTGTCACGTCTTGAAAACAATGTGATGAAACCTCCCACCGAGACCGGCCTTAAACTAACATTAGTACAGTTCTACAGAGCTTACAACTAATCTATCATTACTTACACCGCACTTCAAAATACCTATCATGCAAATAAATCCATAACTTTTCAAATTAAGATGAATTTTGTATAAAATTGTAGATCTAAATAAAATCTAAAACATTGTATTTGACGACATTTTTACTTGAGAAATGTTTAGGGGCGGAGCCGACCAGGTTCAGTTCGATGCAAGGTAGCTAGCTAGGGTCTTGGTCATCCACTCACTCACTCAGCCCAGCCATAGACAGAAGCATGGAAACGGAATAAGGCTTTCATTACAGTGTGTGCTTTCTGTTATAGTGCAACACGTATTTATAGGCGAGATAAGGTGTCACTGATTCGAGCAAAAATAATCGCCCACAACCCTCCCTGTCTGCTTGTCAACACATAGCAGAGACGAATACAATCCGCTTTGCCTGTGTCCAGAAAATATCGACCAAATGAATGGCTGGAAATAAAGCCACCATCTCGTTCTCGCTAACAGCTAGCGTGAACACAACTCTTCTGCTGACCGTTTGCGACGACGTGTGGTGTGTGTGACGGCGTCGGATCAGAGGAGACGCATGCACGAAAAGTACACTCCAGAAATAATCGACCAAAAATGAACGGCTGGAAACAACAGGGCGAAAAGTACACGATTCTGGCGTGGACGATTGCGACGACGTGCAGCGACCGGCGTCGGATCGGATGAGACGGACATTATGGTCCCTGTAAAAACATACGGTCATGTACAAATATGGCTCCACGGGATCACTGTACAAGAGGATGGAATTTTGGTTCCAAGATTAATACAAGCATTCCCTTTCGTCCCATCTTTGTGTTCTTCGCTTTCGGTATCATCGCTCTTTCGGTAGCTAGAGCGACAACCTGATGTTCGAAGGTGGAGGCCTAGAACAACACGAGCCGATTTAGGGCTATATCAATATACATTTAGGTGGGGAGTAAACCCCCGGTGACATTCAAAAAAAAAGAAAAATAATAAGCGAGCCCAGCTGGAAGCTAAACCGGCCTGGTTTAGGCCTAAAACGCTTTAGCAGTGCCAGTGTTGCTCCCGTTGCAATGTGTTGATTTGATTCAGTTTCCTAGTGCCATACTGGAGTCTGCGATATGGCTTATCCGCCATTGCTGCATTGTGGCTGGGTTGCTACCCGATAGTACGGCACCGATCATGGTCGACCAGTTGCCGCCTCACGCTAGGCGCTAGCCCACCAGCACCACATGTTGATGATGAACAACAGCGCTAAATATGTTGTACTAAATTCGTTCCAAATTATAAGACATTTTGACTTTTCTATATACATTGTTTTTACTATATATGTAGACATAGTGTATGTCTACGTGCATACCAAATGCAATGTATCTAGAAAAGCCAAAACGTCTTATAATTTGGAACGGAGGGAGTAGTATAGAAGGGGGAAAAGGAAATTGAAATAGATCAATCCTATTGTGGAATATATATATATATATATATATATATATATATATATATATATATATATATATATATACCCCGTATTTCGTCATATTGTTATCTCTTGTTTATATATGATTGCTCTGTCATATATATTAGTAGTACAAAGTTCATCATAGGTGGATTTTTGTTCTAGATCTGTCACTGTTTGTTACACTACGTCAGAATACCCCATCACTGCCAGTTCAAAATACCCCATCACTGTCGGATTTTGAACCGGCAAAACTATACCGGCAGTGATGAGGGTAAGCTATCACTGTCGGTTCCTACAAACCGGCAGTGTTCTTTAACTTCACTGCCGGTTCTTTACACAACCGACAGTGTTCATTTCCACCAACACTGCCAGTTCATAAGACCACCCGGTAGAACTCAGTTCCAACAACACTGTTGGTTTGTTACAAGAACCAACAGTGATGGCTAAGCCAATGCTGCCGGTTTGTGGCTCGAGCCGGCAGTGCCAGCACTGTCGGTTTTGTTGCTAACCGACAGTGATGTTTACGACAACACTGCCGGTTTTCTGATAACCGATAGTGCTGTCATGTTCGCAATTTATTATTTTATAATTGATTTTAATTTATATTTTTCGTGGAATCGGGTTTCGCTTTATATACGCTACGTAGACGACAGGTACATCAATATTAAACATTACAAATGTTACGATTATAATTCAAATGTTCTTATCCACACTCGATCCCTCAAAATAAAAAAGAAATGTTCTTGGACTTCACACATGCTTCTCAGACTTCTTACAATAATCTGGCGAGCCGCTCTGGGTCATACTGGTCCCTGTACCTCACAGATTGTGCAATGGAAAATACTCCATCTTTTTCCAATACCTCGGCTAAGATGAATTTTGCGAGCTCCGATTGCAGTGCGACGATCTCCATGTCTAACAGTCTTTGGTGGTTATATTTCTTGCGCTGTCGTTTAAAAAAGATGATATCCAAAGAGGAACATTAAATCATTTTGTTGAATTATTAACAGACATAAATGAAATGGGGATTATACACAATAACTTATCGGCTTCTTCCGATGTAGCGAAGCATTGTCCACATTACATAAAACCCGCATTCATTGTTTCCCGCCGGCTGTGATAGGTACTTCCCCTCCATATCGACAACCTTGAATGGGACCGGCGTCCCACCGATATGTCTTCTTTGGACACCGAGCAACATTAAAGGGAGAAACATTAGAAAACGGTATGTGTGATTAGAAAATAATATGTTATTAGGATCGCTTACTAATTCAGCACTGTCACTAGTGCATCTAGATGATGAAATGGTTTTTTCTTCAAGTCCCACACATCGATCAGATTTTCAGCAAGATTGACACAAATGAAGATGAAATAGTTACTACAATCACAGAATCCTAATTATCGAATAATCTTAACGAAAAAGAAGCATAAAATTAAAAGCCAAGAACACATACTCGCAGTTGTAGGCTAGAAGTATGTGGGTTTTCTTCTTCATCGTGAATTCGTCAAAAACAACAATCAATCTCTGTTTTAGGTCTTCCACATCACATCCATAGAGGCCTAGACATGTCCTCTCATTGACTCGCAAGGGGTCCAAGAAGCCTATGTAATCCCATTTGTTCTTTAGAATGCAAAATTTTGCTATACACCTACATAAAATCATGGGAAGTGCTCAAAAGTTAACAATTTGTCTCGAGAGAGTAGTTAATTGTAATATCGTGCGTGTAGGGTACTTACATAGTCCACAGCGTCAATATTTGAACATCGAGAGAGCGTTTCTGGTATAGCTAAAACAAGCACTCTCACTCGACATCGAACTTCTCTTCTTCAGGATAATGGAAAACATGATGAACAGATAATAACCTCAAAACCAAAGTCGTCCGTCTCTGTTGCTTGAGCCATGTAATATTCATGCAACTGGCGCATATATGTTGTCAGATTTTTATACTCCTCATCGGGAACCAAAAGATTGCCCCTTTCATACTTCATTGCCGGTGTTGCCGTTCTTTGTACATCATAATAGATGATTGTGGCCTCTTCCATGGTTAATCCTGGGTTGTCTTCGATGTACTTCTATATGTTCCTTAAATCTTTATTGTGTATTTCTTCATCTCTTGTTGTACCGTATTTATTCTGTGTTTGCCTTTCAAATTCGGACTTCAACAAATACGAAGGCAGTGAGGCACAGAGATTGAAGAAACTAATACAATCTTCCTTCAAGATGTGTGCTGTAATTTTTTCTTCCATCAAGGTAGTAACGCTGCCACTGAACAACCTTTTTCTTTTCTGTTGGTCCACTTTGGGAGCACTAGCGACCGAATCCAAGGACCTTTTCTGCGACTGTGAGGATGTCCTTGATCTTGTTTTGGGCTGAGGTGGAGGAGGAGGAGGAGGATGACGACGAGAATTCTATTTTCCCAGCGCTGATGAAGATGGAGGAGGAGGAGGAGTCTCTTTTCTCGGGGCTGATGAAGATGGAGTCGGACGAGGAGGAATAGAAGGAGACCTCTGTCTTCTCGAGGGTGATGGCTCCGGATGAGGAGGGGAGTGATCTCTGCTGGGAGATGTGAGTGATCATCGTGGGTGGGCGAAGACTCATAGTCGTCCTCATCATCAGAGGACAATTGATGGTCAAGCTTAATGAAGCGCTTGAGCTAGGCCACTTGAGAGCCCTTGTTTTGACCAAGTTTCACCTTGTCTTCTGCTATGGGGTACTCAATGGGTATCTTGTTAAACTTTTTATCAAGTATTCTGTCAATGGTGACGTGAGCGTACCACAGTGGAATTGGACGGCCATTAATTGTCCCATCTCCCGTAGGCCAGGCCTGGCCGAGTGCCACCTTGTCCTTTATCAATTCCTGACGGATGTACAACCTGACATTGACAGGTTCAGTGATGTTGTCCACCAGATGAGGCACATTCGCCTCTTCTTCGTCGAGCGGGGTCGATCCGCAGCTGCTGCGACCCCTAAACTGTGGGCTAAAGGCAGTAGGAGTAGGGTTTTGTGGTACTACTGACCCCTTGGACAGCAAAATTTGCTCGACTCACGCTTCAACGGTCGCCTCAATCCGTGCTTCCATTCTGTCTTCCATCTCTTTTAGTCTCCTCAAATACTCTGCCTCTGTTCTGCTCTACCCCTCGAGCGGCTCTGGTAAGTGTTAGATTCTTGGGGGAATACTAGTTTCCAAGGAACAACACCGGTTCCTCTAGTGCGACTAGGGTGCTCCTTGGTTCCGAGTGCTTGGGTGAGCACGTCTTTCTCCCTATTAGAAGTGCGAGTCCCTTGGCTCACCTCCTCAGTTACCTGAGAGATCCTCTGGATGAGTTCGCTCATGGGTTGATTTGAGGAGCTAAAGCTCCCGTCCTCGGCGTGCCGTACATTTCTCCCCATATAGTATAATACCGATCTAGGCTCCCAATGGCGGTCTCAACCTCAACGTCTTCCTCAGTAAGGCGATCCATCTTTTGAAGTTCTGCTTCAAATTCTAGCATCTTTTTGGCGTAGCCACGAGAGCCGAGATGATGAGGATTCGTCGCTTTCTGCGAATTCTCCTTATTCTTCCTGCTCAGTTCTTAGTACTCCTCGGATAACCTGTATTCCTTGAAATCTTGCAAGAAGTCCTTCTGCTTGCTAAACTGTCCACCATCGAAATTTGGTGCTTTATTTTGAAGGACAAAATTCTTGTACAATGTCCCCTTGAAATTTTTGAAGCATGTCCCCATGATTTCTTTTGCTTTTTTCTTGACTAACTCCCTGTCATACTCGGCTAGGAAAGTGAAATACTCTAGGATCTTGACATCCCATATGTAATCCTTCTCGCTTTCGGGAACCCTCCACTAGTCATCATCTTTCCCAATCCACTTCCTGTACTTAATCGGGATGAAGTCCCTAACAAGTAACCCGAGGATAGTCTTGTATTTGGTCAAGGCTATAGGTGGTGAGAGTGGATACCCGAATTCATCGAACTCAGTAATGTGCTAGTGTGCATTCCTACCAATAGGAATCTTTGATACGCCTCGCTTGGATCTAGCCTTCCTGCTGCCCGAACCCTCTAGCTCCTCGGCCAGTGGAGGCTCCTGCTAGAGACACCAAGTAAGCTATGACCCTTTCAATTGATTAGCGTGTGTGGCTACATAGTCACATGATACCAAAGTTACCTGGTCATCTTGGTCATTTTGACCCAGATCGAGCAGGCCGGACGTGGTCCATGGCTGCTCGTTCTCACCGACCTGATTGACACCGTCACCGTTTGTCGGATCTTGCGGCTCTCCCATCCTAGCGATATCAGCCGCTTCTTGTTGCCGATCTGTTCTTCGGCGATGGGGTAACAGGCGACAATGAGTCGTGGCTGTGACACGATCATGGTTAGTTTTGGCCGTAGACAACTACTAATAGCATATGTTCACAAATATATAATATGTTTAATACAAAGTCTACTAATAAGTCCACATACAACAAAGTCAAATAATAGCATATGTTCACCTAGAACAAATTCATTGTTTAATTGACCACATACAACAAAGTCCACCTACTGTTCTACGAAACTAAGCCTATATCAACTTACAAATAAGAAAAGCGATGACCATAGCCATAAATAAAAGCATGACATCTTTTCAAGACTAAGGAGCAATTCTCCTAATCTTCACATCTCCGGTGGGTGCCTTCTCTTTGATCTCTAGTGCCAGCGGATGGCCATGGTTTGCATTCATTGGACCATAGTAGGCCGGTTGCCCATGGTTTGCAAGGTAGGCCGGATGACTATAGTAGGCCCTCAAAGCTTTAGCTTATGTGTTGTATTTTTTGTGCAAATTACCAGGGCAGCGATTGACTTGAGCATAGCAATCTTCCCAGGTTCGATAAATCCCAAGCATATGACCAACATGCACTACATACCATGCCATGGTTGCCTATACATTTAAGTAAATTAGGCATGTGGTAAGTGGTAATGGTAACTCACTGAACAAGAGTTATTATTCAAGTTATATGGGCAAACTAAATCTATTTAATGTTCTTTATCCTTGACATGATAAAAAATTATCTCAGTAATTGGATTGTTTATTATTCGGAGATCAATGTGGTTTAGTAATCATACTTGTTGCTGCTGCCGAGCCAATTTTAAAAGTTGTTTTTAACTTTTTTCCTGGAACAAACATCTATAGATGCCTTTTTTAAGCATGCTATACATTCTATCAAAATCAATTGACACTCTACCTATAGCGATTATACCTGTACACATTTGACAAGAATCTATCATTGCTTAAGCAAGAGCAGAAATTCTTATCTAACTCTTACACAAACAGAACACTCCCTACCATCACAAATAAGACGTCCACAGTCATTAACGTGTACCTTTGACTGCTAGTTTCCATTGCTTGCAATAATTACAAAGTACAGATATCATAACATTATGCAACTACTATTCGAGATAGATATGCTCATATCATTGTCACATATTTAATCTAACTATGTCAAGATGTGTTGATGGTCAATGTTTAAATACTTAGACTGCACACAGCGCAAAAGGTCACTTAGCTGTGACTCGAGGGAATAACTTGTTGCGACAACATGCAAATAACACCAATGGTTCTTAAACAGTTTAGGGCCATGATTACTAGGTCCTCAACAAATTAGTAGGTAGCATAATCTCTTCAGGGAAAAACTAACTGGTTTATGTAACAGCATGTACATACAAGGATAGCTAAACCAAGGAGTAACAGCATGTAACTCAATCGAATAGGAATCGGCTGCTATTGGGAAGATAACAACCGTGGGGCATTTCATCAAACACTTAGCTGGCAGTGAGCCACACATTCACCGTGGGGGTGGGAAAGCAGCTGTCCGTGTGCTCCTGAAGGCCTCGACGGTGCTTCGGCGTGGGGAGTGCTCCGGCGTGGGGCGGTGCACAGGCGTCGGCGTCGCAGAAGAGGAGCGTGGGGCTGGGAACGGCGGCGCAGGGGCCGGTGGATGTGTGCTCCGGCGTAGGGCGGTGCACGGGTGTCGGTGTCGAAGAAGAGGAGTGCGGGGCTGGGAACGGTTGGCGCGGTGTTGAAATTTGGATAATTTCAACCTGCGCCGGGCTTTTATACCAGACCTCATCACTGCCGGTTCTAATTATAAACCGACAGTGATGGGGGTACATCACTGCCGGTTATAAGTCTAAACCGACAGTGATGTATAAATATTACTGCCGGGCCATTCTTTAAACCAGCAATGATTGCCGTGTTGCGGTCCAGCATAAGTTATATTTTCTACTTCTTTCGAATACCTCCTACTGGCTCAACGGTTAAGACCCCGTAACTTAGCCCCCGATAACCATGTTCGAATCCCAGGCAGCTCAATTTTTTGGTTTAATTTTATAATTTGTTAAACGGTCTAAAGGTCAAAAAGAAAAAATAAATAAAACTTTGCACACATCCTATACTAGCGCAGCGGTTAAGTCTTTGAACTCTGCAGCCCGAGACCCGAGCTCAAACCTGAGGGCTGGCACAATTTTTTTTCATTTTTGTGTATCACTGCCAGTTTTCAAAATAAATCAGCAGTGATAACCAGGATCACTGTCGATTTCTTCTCATCACTGCCGGTTTTTTGAAACCGACAGTGATGTTTATATATATTAAAAAAATCTTTTATATACCGAATAAATAGAAGCATATGTATTCCTATGTCGAAATGGCTTGAAATTTTTTTAGCAAGCTTGTACACTCAAAATAAGATCTCACAAAGGATCTTAGGTTTTTCTAATCATTTTTTTATTTTTTATATTTTTCTGTGTGCTGAATGGGACAAAAGAGGATGAATTTCATCTTGGTCCCTATAGATTTTTTCATCCACCTCCACAAAATTCTTATCCCTAGGGCACATTAAAGCTTATGTAAAAGTTTGGCACCATTCTGGATCTTTTCGTGGGTAGACTCAGTTCAACCTATAATTAATCGGTGTCGTCGCGCGGAAATTCAATTAAACCTCAAAAAGTAGCAAACCATCTCCGAAAAATCCCAAACTTGGTGTTTCCTTCGCACGTGGCACGTGCAAGCCTAAAAAAAAGTTTGAGACCAATACGACTTCGGAATGCGTATGAACCACAGAAACCTTGATAACCTATGTGTATAGTCATGGTTTGATGAAAATGCAAATGTACCTCTGTGAAGCATGTATACTCCGCCTATGTCGAAATGGCCTGAAATTTTTTTAGCAAGCTTGTACGCCCAAATTAAGATCTCACAAAGGATCTTAGGTTTTTCTAATCATTTTTTATTTATTATATTTTTCTGTGTGCTGAATGAGACAAAAGAGGGTGAATTTCATCTTGGTCCCTATAGATTTTTTTCATCCACCTCCACAAAATTCTTATCCCTAGGGCACATTAGAGCTTATGTAAAAGTTTGGCACCATTCCGGATCTTTTCGTGGGTAGACTCAGTTCAACCTATAATTAATCTTTGTCGTCGCGCGGAAATTCTATTAAACCTCAGAAAGTAGCAAACCATCTCCGAAAAATCCCAAACTTGATGTTTCCTTTGCACGTGGCACGTGCAAGCCTAAAAAAAGTTTGAGACCGGTACGACTCCGGAATACGTATGAACCACATAAACATTGATAACCTATGTGTATAGTCATGGTTCGATGAAAAGGCAAATGTACCTCTGTGAAGCATGTATACTCCGCCTATGTCGAAATGGATTGAAATTTTTTGGCAAGCATGTACACCCAAATTAAGACCCCACACAGGATCTTAGGTTTTTTATCTTTTTTATTTGTTATATTTTTTTGTGTGCTGAATGAGACAAAAGAGAGTGAATTTCATCTTGGTCCCTATAGATTTTTTTATCCACCTCTATAAAATTATTATCCCTAGGGCACATTAGAGCCTGTGTAAAAGTTTAGCACCATTCCCAATCTTTTCATGGGTAGACTCAGTTCAACCTATAATTAATCGGTGTCGTTGCGCGGAAATTCAATTAAACCACAAAAAGTAGCAAACCATCTCTGAAAAATAATTTTAAGACCAATACGACACCGAAATGCGTATGAACCACATAAACCTTGATAACCTATGTGTATAGTCATGGTTCGATGAAAAGGCAAATGTACCTCTGTGAAGCATGTATACTCCGCCTATGTCGAAATGGCTTGAAATTTTTTTGGCAAGCATATACACCCAAATTAAGACCCCACGCATGATCTTAGGTTTTTCTGATATTTTT
The DNA here is from genome assembly GCF_019320115.1 of Miscanthus floridulus. Taxonomy (NCBI): domain Eukaryota; kingdom Viridiplantae; phylum Streptophyta; class Magnoliopsida; order Poales; family Poaceae; genus Miscanthus; species Miscanthus floridulus. The sequence continues at coordinate 124,041,777 of NC_089589.1, read as the reverse complement.
TTATTTATTATATTTTTCTGTGTGCTGAATGAGACAAAAGAGGGTGAATTTCATCTTGGTCCCTATACATTTTTTCATCCACCTCCACAAAATTCTTATCCCTAGGGCACATTTGAGCATGTGTAATAGTTTGGCATCATTCCAAATCTTTTCGTGGGTAGACTCAGTTCAACCTATAATTAATAGGTGTCGTCGCGCAAAAATTTAATTAAACCTCGGAAAGTAGCAAACCATCTCCAGAAAATCCCAAACTTGGTGTTTCCTTCACACATGAGACATGCAAGCCTGAGAATAATTTTGAGACCAATACGACACTAGAATGTATATTTCTATTTGCCCAGCAAATGTTACATGAATTACATGCATGACAATAATTAAACACACAAAGCCGTACATATTAAAATTAGAACCCAAATAAACTATGACCTTGAAAACCTAGCTAAATAAACATTAATTACTATCAGAATCACTGCCGGGATCGATCGGGCCACGCAGACTAACATGCCTCTGTAGCCATATATGATAATTGATGTCACATATTATGTATCCGCTTGTATCGATGAAGTCCAATGCCCATATGAGTGCACTCTCTCATGCCTCACAATACCGAAAGAATGGTCGGTCATAGATGTAACCTACTGAATGACCACTGCCCCTATTAGTAATCATTATGCAGTACTGGCGTCAATCTATAGAGCTGGCTGAGGTTTCCATTGCAGAAGTCCCAATCGTACCCGAGTTGCTCCGTAGCTTGGTCTAGAACAGCCCATAAGCCACTTGCAGCATAGGTAAGATCCTGTAGCGCAATCTGTATGCAGAGAAAAAAAAATTGGAGAATGTTATTACAATAATAAATAATAAATAACCACGACTCAGGTATAAGTGACCATTTTACCACATCCGCATGGTTGTAGCTCGCAAACCATTCGCTTGTTTGCGGGACGGGGATATCACCAGCATTCAAAGCAAGTGCCTTGAAGTGCAAGAAATCAGGCACATCATAGCAAATACGTCGAAGTGCCTCTAAACAGATGCGCACGACACTTAATTGGGCGCTTATCATGTCCGGGCTCTGTATTCCTGTCCCGTGGATATGGTTCCGATGATTTGAACCTCTCATAGGGATGAAAAAACTGAGTTCACACATCCATAGCCGACCACTTGCATTAGATGCCGTATTCTCGACGATGTCCGAGATAAAGAACTAGCTCAGTGTTGTTCGCAGCCAATCTATTGGGGATATAGTCTGTGACATATATGCATGCAACAATGATATTAAACTAATTACACTCATTTGTTAGCATCAAAAAACAAAAGATGTTGGAAAATATTTCATACAATAGCTGGAATAGGGAACCGTGGAATGGGCACATTAGGAGCGAATGACTCATCGCCAGGGTGGAAACCTGGTTCTTGTGGTGGGGGAGGTCCGTTGTTCATACCACCTGATCGATAAAATGTGGCAACATAATTAAATATAGATCGAATGCAAGGAATAAGAATATATATAAATGTAGAATGCAAAGAAAAATGAATATAAATATAGATCAAATGAATATATATAGATAGAATATTGGAGAAGACAACATATCAATACCATTGAAAAATGCAGGAGCCATGATCAAATCACGTAGAGAGAGAGTGGATGTCCTGAGAAGTGAATGTGAAACATGAGAAATGAGACTGAGAGAGTTCGTGGGTGGGTGGGATCGATGTATGTGGCCGACAGTTTGTTTTAGAGTTAAATGCACCACAGGCCCCTGAACTTGTAAGCGTGTGTCACATAGGTCCCTGAACTTGGAAAATGCATTTCTGGCCCTCTAAACTTGTTAAGTGGTACACATAGACCCCTGAACTTTGAAAATGCATTTCTGGCCCCCTAAACTTGTCGAGTGGTACACCACAGGCCCCTAAACAGTAACTTTGCTATTTTTTTAAAACTTTTTTAGAAATTCATTTGCAACGCTCCGTACGTATACATAGTCGCAGGTCTACGCATGCATGCATGCACGTCGGCTTCGGCTGCAGTACATGAGCGGCTGCAGTATAGTAGTACATGAGCGGCTGCAGCCACCTTCTCGCGGTTCATCCCGACGGTGACACCAAAAGTGAATGTGCATGCACTCGTGTACCGGTAAGCATGGACGCCGCCGCGAGGGAAGCGCAGAGTGGTCTGGAATGGCGAGTGACCGTGCCGGAGGGCGCGTCGGTGACCATGGAGCACGAGGCCGGCGGCCCTGCTGTGAGGGTGTGGGCGTGGCTGCTGGCCTGCTTGGCCAAGGCGTGGAGCAGGGTCGCCGGGTTCGCGAGGAAGGTATGGTGGATCGCGGCAGATGATCCCCGGAAGGCGGTGCACGGGCTCAAGGTCGGCCTGGCGCTCGCGCTCGTCTCCGTGTTCTACTACACCAAGCCCCTGTACGACGACGTTGGTGGGGCTGCCATGTGGGCCATCATGACGGTCATCGTTGTCTTCGAGTACACTGTCGGTGAGTCGACCGGCTTTGCTTGGCAGAGTCAGTGCACGCAGATGAGCTGCCATACATATGCGTGCATGCATGCGTGGATATTGTCTTGACCAGCTGGTCTTTGCATGGGCAGGTGGCAGCGTGTACAAGTGTTTCAACCGGGTCGTTGCGACGGCGAGCGCCGGTGTTCTCGCGCTCGGCGTGCACTGGGTGGCGGACAGATCCGGCGAGCTCGAGCCGGTCATCGTCACTGGCTCCCTCTTTTTGCTGGGTACGTATTTTGCATTTGTCATTGCTTTGTGTGATAGTAATCACTTAACGTATATATGTAGTACCACCCATATGGCCAGACGTGTGGACGAAGAGGATCGGACGGCCTATATACACTTATGCAGCCACGTATGTGAATGAATGTACGTATATTACATTTACATGCAGGCACACAAGAACCAAAACTTGTACGGCCGCCAACACGTACACACGACGTATATATGTGGTACCACCCATGTGGCCAGATATACACATACATACATGGTGGATGCATGCATGCGTGGACCTGCGACTGTGTATACGTACGGAGCGTTGCAAATGGATTTCTCAATTTTTTTTGAAAAAATAGCAAAAGTTACTGTTCAGGGGCCTGTGGTGTACCACTCGACAAGTTTAGGGGGCCAGAAATGCATTTTCAAAGTTCAGGGGCCTATGTGTACCACTTAACAAGTTTAGGGGGCCAGAAATGCATTTTCCAAGTTCAGGGACCTATGTGACACACGCTTACAAGTTCAGGAGCCTGTGGTGCATTTAACTCTTTGTTTTATATAGGGGGCATGGACATCACTGCCGGTTTTTAAATAGAACCAACAGTGAAGGTGGCCTAATGTGTGAACCATTTTGGTGGACTACGATGCATAACGATATCTGTGGTTTGTTGTGAGAGAAAAATATTGTATCATGGCTGATAAGGCATGGAGAGGCTAGCTCCTGGCCGAGGGCCATTTTATAGGGGCCAGCAGTCGTGGTACATTTTTATTTCTGAACTAAAGTTGTCGGAGTAGGTGGAAGCAGTGTTCCAACTGTTGTGGTCATGGGAGTACTGTTGGCATGTGAGGAGCATCTACACATCACTGTCGGTTTTAGTTTAAAAACCGACAGTGAATTGGGCCTTCTGTGTTGGTTTGAGCAACCGACTGTGATAGAAGCTATCATTGCCGGTTTTAAAACCAAAACCGGTAGTGAAGTGCCTGCCGCCATCGTAGCCTTTCAATAAAAAAAGGTTTGGAGCCTGCCATCGCAGCGCTATCACTGCCGGTTTTAAAACCAAAACCAGTAGTGAAGGGCCCTGCCGCCATTGCAGTCTTTTAGTAAAAAAATATAAAAAAAATCACAGTCTCATAGCCTTTTTATAAAAAATATAAAAAAAATTCCGAGCCTAGGATTCTATCCTAGGTGTTGGGTTTCTTAGTTTGGAGCCTTAACCACTACACTAGAATAGGGATTACGTTAGAATTAGTTGTTCTTTTTTTTTATCCTGTCGTAATGCGCTACTAAATAATAAATGCAAAATCAAAAAAGTTTGGCCCGCCTAGGATTCAAGCGTGGGTCTCAGAGTACAGAGTGCGCGGCCTTAACCGCTGAGCTAGGATAGGGAGTTTGCTTAGTTTGCTTTCCTCTATTTATTTATTAATAGAAATAATGTAGTTAGTTTATATTCTAAAATAACACAAAAATTTGTGTTGATTATTTAATTCTATGATAATTAATTAATGGTCTATAATTATCAAATAATAGTGTTTGTGAACATCATCTTAATATTTGATTACATAGTCAATAATTAAATTATAGAGATGCGCACAAAATATAAATTAAATGTTCAGTGCGAATTACTGATACAACGTCTGCATAATGATTACATAGTTAACAATAATCTAACTATCTTTAGGTGCATCAACAATGAGGGCCTCATTGTGATCAATTCGTACGTAAACAGGTTCGTCACCCTCTTGAAGGATAGGTAGGGGTACGTTCGCCCCGAATGGAGTCATTTCCTGATAGCCCCTGTAGTCTTCTTTGTCCGTCACTCCATCGACACCGACAATCTTCCTTTTCCCTTCTAGGACTACTTTTAGCCTTCCTTTTGTCTTGTTGTCCCCTGCATAGAAGACTTGCATAACATCTCTTGCAAGGACGAAGGGGTCGTCTCTGTATGCGGTCTTAGTGAGATCAACGGTAGTGAACCCTTCGCTGTCAGTGTTGATTTACTCGAGCCGGATCCACTGGCAGCGAGAAAGAGCTGCCTTCAATGGACCGTAGGCTAGCTCCCATATCTCCTCTATGAAACCATAGTATGTCGCCTGCACGTTGCCATTTTTGTCGTGAGCATCAAAATGAACACCACAATTTTGGTATGTGCTCTTTCCATCTTGCTTTTTTATGTAAAATGTGAATCCATTGATCTCATACCCTTGGTACTTAAGATATGTACTCAAAGGTCCCTTGGCTAAGGCATCCATTTGATTACCCAACTTTATTCCAAGCAAGCGACGTCGCAACCAGCTGACAAATTCCTCCTTATGTTTTTATCTAGCCAAGCTGACCTGCTCGGATACAGAGTTTGCAGTGATTGCCTATGCTCATCAATGTATGGCATCACACCCTTGGCTTGCTGGAGAACAGCGCACTATGCCTGTCTGAAAGAAACAGGGTCGTCTACTATAACAGATTTCTCCCCGATCGTTCCTTTGCCCCGTAGTCTTCCCTTATGACAAGATTCTGGAACTCCGACCCTTTTGATGTCCAGATAATATGTGCAGAACTCAATAGCCTCCTCCGTTAACCATCCTTCAACCATGCCCCCTTCTGGCCTGAATCTGTTCCTAACATACTTCCTGAAAACTTTCATCAATCTTTCAAAAGGGAACATCTGTTGCAGGTACATTGGGCCAAGGACTCTAATTTGGTTAACAAGATGAATGAGCAGATGCAATGAGATATCAAAGTAAGTCAGCGGGAAATGCGTCTCAAGCCTAACGAGAGTTTCAGCTATGTCCCGCTGTAGCTGCTCTAGCGTGGACACATCAATGATCTTTTTTGAGATTGCGTTGAAGAATGAGCAAAGCTTTATGATTGGGGCGCGGACCTTTGGGGGGAGGATACCATGCAGGGCAATGGGGAGCAGCTGAGTCATAATGACATGATAGTCATGGGCCTTCATAGGGCCATAGTTGAACTTGAGTTCTCCCATGTTTACTAGCCTCTTCGGGTTCGCACAGTAGCCCATCGGAACTTTGAGTTCATTGAAGAAAGAAATAAGCGCACGCTTTTCTTCCTTCTTCAATGTCCATGACACAACTGGAAGTTTGAACTGGCCATTCTCTAGCTCCACGGGATGCAGCTCCTTCCTGATTCCCAAGTGTTGCATGTCCAAGCGTGTGGCTAGTGAATCCTTCGATGTCCCCCCGGTGTCCATCAAGGTGTTAAGAGTGTTAGCGCACACGTTTTTAGTGATGTGCATGGGATCAAGACAGTGGCGTACACTCAGAAATGGCCAGTAAGGTAGTTTCTAGAAAACCAATTTTTTCTTCCAAACGCTCCCATCAGGCGCTGCTACTGCATTGTCCCCCTTCCCAAGGACAACCTCCAGTTTGTTGACTTCTCGAAGTATCGTAGGCCCGTCTCGATATTTTGGACCTAAGCGTTTCTCAATAGTACCGTTGAAATCTTTTCTGTTCTTGCGGTAAGGGTGATCCTTAGGTGGGAACCTGCGGTGTCCCATATAAACTATCTTCGAGTTATTTAGCAGATTTATCGCATCAGTGTCGTCCAAGCGCTCGACACATCCAGTATAGCATTTTGTCTTCTCTCTGGATAACGAACCTCGACCTGGCAGGTCGATGATTGTAGCGATAAGTACTCCCTTGATCGTGACATGTTCCTTTTTGTACTCGTCCCAAACATCCGGCACACCCTTTTCAAACATCTCCACTAGTTCATCAATCACTGGTTCCAGAAACACGTCGATGTCATTCCAAGTTGTCTTGGCCCTTGGATCAGTAGTGGCATCTGTATGTACGACCGCTTTATACAGACCCAAGGTGGAAGGTTGTATATACAGAGCGTCACTGGCCAGGTGCTATGATTGCTTCTAACCTAGTCAAAAGGATTCATCCCATCTGTGCTCAAAGCAAACCAAAGGTACCTTACCTCTCCACCGATGTCCTTATAGAACATAGTATTGACAATCCTCCAGTCATTCCCATCGGCGGAGTGCCTCATCATTGTATCTTTCTTACGCTCTTCGCCATGCCAGCGCAACAGCTTGGCTGACTTTGCACATGCAAATAGCCTATGCACCTGGGGAGCTATAGGGAAATACCAAACGACCTTTACAGGACCTCCTCTGGTCTTGGTACCCTCATCTGACGGCCCTTCCTTGTACCATGGAGCTTCACACTTGGGGCACTTGTCCAAGTCTTTGTATTTTTCTCCATGGTACAATATGCAATCATTGAAACACGCGTGGATTTTTTCAAACTCAAGGCCGATGGGGCAGATCATTTGCTTGGCCAAGTATGTCTTTTCTGGCAACTCATTTTTTCTAGGAGCATTTTCCTTATTATACCTAACAACTGATCGAAGCCTTTATCGCTCAATCTGTTTGTCGATTTGAACTCTAACAGCATGATGTCGGCTTCCAGTTTGCTCATTGGACAATTCCTATACAATGGTGTTTTGCCATCTTGTCTCATTTTCTGTAGCTTTCTCAGCTGTCTTTCACTAAGACATCCGCTCTCTACATTACGTAGCAGCTGAGAAATGCCATTGTTATCCTCGGTGTCATCAGCTAGCGTGTTCCTAAACATATTATTAACTGTGGCCATAGGTTCTGTGTTGACACCGGGTTCCTCGTCATCATCGTGGATGGCTACGTCAGGCATGTCCACATCATCATCGTTTCCCTGTAGAACATTCACACCAACCTCGCCATGCATAGTCCATATCGTATAGTTTGGCATGAACCCCCTGGTAATCAAGTGCGATCGTATAGACTCAATTTGATGAAAGTTTCTATGATTCTTGCAATCTTTGCATGGGTAAAAGACAGGGTTCCCATTCCTAGCATGGGCTTTGGCATCGGTTATAAACTGGCTGACGCCATGCATGTACCGCTTGTCCATTCGGGACAGATGCATCCACTCTCGATCCATCTCTGCACAAAAAAATACTGAGACAGTAATTACAAAGAATTAATAAGAAATCGAGCTTCATGAACAACAATTGTAGCTCGAAAGTACCATTTTTTGGAAAACATTATTGTACACTAATTATTGAAAAGCCCTGGCCCTATAAATTAAAAATCGTAGTAAAAATAATTATTGCACAATATTGAAGAACAACTATTCTACTCTACTTCTAAGAACTAATTATAGCATCACATACTAACAATAACGATCTTGACCACCATGGAATAATTAATTAGCTAGGAATTTAAATGTGTTCATAGACACCAACCTTTTGGATGATGGATTCACCACAATTTGAGCCTTGCACAAATGTTCAATTGGAAAAGTGCTCTCTAGAATGGAGAAAGAACTAGAACGAGAATCAAGCAATGTAGCCATCAAAACGAAGCTAATTAAGCAACAAAATCAAAGGAGTGGATGTTTGTTACTAACCTTAAAGCAAAAAGATCAAGCCATTCTTCAAAATCCAAGCACTAGCTTCATGGTGAAGAGCAGCCGCAACAATGGAGGGAAGGGTCCAAACGCGCGCCTCTGTTCTCGGGATGGAAGAGAGGAGGAAGGAGAGGACGGCTGCAGCCTTTTTGTGTCGTAGGCTTATCACCGTCGGTTCTTGGCTAGAATCGACAGTGATAGTGCGCAATCACTGTCGGCTCTTGGCTTAAACCGGCAGTGATGAGTGCCCGCCAAAACACTGCCGGTTCAAGCCAAAAACCGGCAGTGATGTTGACCTTCACTGCCGGTTTTAGCCTAGCACCAATCATTTTTTTCATTTTCAAGCTCATAACAGACAGTGAAGTTATATCACTGCCGGTTCTCACAAATCCGGCAGTGATGAGGCCGACAGTGATGTGTAAATCTGGCGTAGTGTTAGTGTAGAAACTACTATAGACTTCTGGCAATCATGACTTTATTTGAATCGACGAGAGGACCGGGCCGGCCACATGATCGTAGGCACCTTGATTTCCTCCTCTCCATGGCTATGAGTAATGAATAGGAAAAAGGTACCTGGCTGACATGCCTATGAGGTCTCTTGAAACCTAAGACCCCACACGCCCTAAGGGACCTGGTTGGGGCATGCGGCGGCTATGGTATCTAAATGAAGCTCCATTTAGCAGCAATGTCTGGCTAAATGCCACTATTAGTGCATATGATTGCTTAGCACTAAAAGTTGCTTCTCCTAGCTGTTGCTTTTTCTCCAACAGCTATCCCCGGCTATAGTTGGAGATTTAAAACCTTGGTCACCATCATGCTCCTTGCTCTAGCGCTCCAGCCCATCAATAAGCTTTTGTTTCATTTCTGTTTGTGGTTATTTTGAATTATCTTTCGTAATGACAGATGTGGGTAATTTAGATACAAATTAGTGGTTACTTTATGTATTTTTTATAATGACCGAGTTGGGTAGTTTTTTTATATAAACAACAATAAATCCAATGGCTTTTGCCGGTGATGATGATTAGAGTCAAACAACTTAAATGCCAGAGGTTTTTAATTAACCATTGAAAAATTTTCTAGGATTTATTAATTTTTCTTAGCACGTCTAATAAGAATTATCCGTGATACATCTGTTAGGGTCTCTAGTTAGTAATAATAACATAAGATGAAAAGTGCGGATATCTTTATTTAAGCTTTCACTGTTTCTCGGTCAAATTAAAGTTTTAAAGTCTTCCTGGATATTTGCAAAGTATTTACGACTACCGACAGCACTACTAGTAGCTTTTCATTGCAAGGAAGAGACGCACGCGGTTGTTCCGCTTTGTGTGTGTCCAGAAATTTTCGATCAAATGAACGGCTGGAATCAACAGTGCGAAAAGTACACTGTCCTGGCGTGCCCAATTTCCACGACGTGTAGCGACTGGCGTCGGATCGGATGAGACGGACAAATGGACACTGTATCTGTATCAGAGGCTCGTAGGCGACAAGCTCGCTACGAGATTTTTCGTGTGGTGTCTGTGTGCTCATAAAACACCGAATTACTGAAGAAGCAGCCAGCTAGCATACTTGCGTACACTGGTAGGTGAGACACGCGCACGGAGACGTAGTACGGAGGGAGAGGGCTATGGCGGATGGCAGTGTGATTGACAGGGGCGAGCGGTGGAGCCTGGCGGGCGCGACGGCGCTGGTCACCGGCGGCAGCAAGGGGATCGGGCACACCATCGTGGAGGAGCTGGCTGCGTTCGGTGTGCGCGTGCACACGTGCTCGCGCAGCGCGGCTGACCTGGAGGCATGCCGCCGGCGGTGGTCCGAGATGGGGCTGGACGTCACGGTCACCGCCTGCGACCTCGCCGTGCGCGCCGACCGGGAGAGGCTCATGGAGACTGTCAAGGCCACCTTCGACGGCAAGCTCGACATTCTGGTAAGGTGAAACCAACTGTCCACTCCCGTACATCCTATCCATGTCCATTCGACGACGGCAGATCACACGTCATTAAGTCATACTGAGCGTCCATGCATGATGCACCTCCTCTCATTCCTGTTCTTTTTAAAGCATCCTTTCCTATAGGGGATTTAGCTCCTTCAGTTCCCTAAAAAAAAGGATGTTGCTATATTATATTCCAGGCACCTGAGATTTGGATTTTTTTAAGGCGACGCATCTCAGCCCTTGTATCGGAAACAGACGGTCAAGATTAGCCCCTATTCATCTTCTTCCTCTAGGCTCCGGTAGCTCTCACCCCGCCACCATAGAAGTCACCTCCGCAGCCGCCCACCGCCCCGCCGCGGTAGGGTCTTATCGAAGCTCCGCTGCTGTGGCCGCGGCCGCGGAGCTCCGGCGAGACCCTACCACACCTGTGGTAGACTCCCTCTTCTCCTCCCTTGCTCCCGCCACCGCTTTCTTCTCCAACTCCGGCGAACGGCCAGGACTCCCCAGCCCCTACCTAGCTGGCCGCCTCCACTGTCGTCAGGGCCCCAAACTGTCCGGGCGCCATCCCCACGGCTGTCCCTGTCTATCTCCCTAGGGCCCCTCATTTTACTAAGGTCACCAAAGTTGGGAGAGAGAGAAGATAAGCTCGCTGGAGTTGGAGGGAGAGAGAGGAGAAGCTCGTCGGAACCCTAACTCGCAGATCCAGGAGGAGGAGGGCCTACCTCGCCGGCACCGCCGCCGCCGCGTGGGGAGAGAAGGAGATGCGTGCGCATGCCCGTGGGGAAGGGGCGCGAGCGCCGTCCGCTGAACAACCAGCACATCTCAGTCGACTGAGATGTAGGAAGAGTGGAAAAAAACTAGCGCAAAAAAATGGGTTTTTAGAGATGGGTGTTGAGCGTTTTTAAAGGCCTACTACCGAGCCCAACTGCAGTCCGTATGCCGACCAGTGCCACACTGCCACATATCTCACTGGAGCCATCGATGGCGTCAAGCTTGAGGACAGAAAAGCCGAACCAGAGCCGCCAACACAGGTTTCTCCACTATGCTCTGTGCCCGTGGCTCGGTTCTCCCCCCAAGAGAGAGGGTGAGAGAAGAGAGTGTTGGGTGGGTTACGCCAACTACCGCCGTGTGCGCCCTCGGCAGCTTGGGAGTGAGAGAGGGTTGCACTACCGGAAACCGGCGATTTGCCGAGTGCCGAGGCTTTGCCGAGTGTATTTTATCGGGCACTCGGCAAATACCGTGTTTGCCGAGTGCCAAATAAAATACACTCGGCAAACAAAAACACAAGGCAAAATACGTCTTTGCCGAGTGTTTTTTTCTGGCACTCGGCAAAGAAGCTTTTTGCCGTGTGCATTTTTTTTGCCCTCGGCAAATCATTTTTTCGAAGCAATTTTTGAGGCCCTAAATGAATTCAAATGAAAAACTTTTCAACTACAAAGTTGTATAACTTCTCAAGATCTACAAAGTTTATTTTGGTCATTTCTTCATTTGACAAAGCGATAATAACGTTGTTCATAAAACCTACATATCTCATATCTCTCATATTAATTTCATGAAAGTAGAAGATACATATATAAGATTTGTGAACAATGTTACTACCACTACGTCGGATGAACAAATGACCAAAATAAACTTTATAGATCTTGATAAGTTATGAAATTTTGTAGTTGGCAACATTTTGATTTGAAATCATCTGGTCATGCAAAAACGACGTTTGAATTTGAAAATTTTAAAATTTGAATTTTTCAAACGACCTCGGATGAAAAAACTTCCTAAATGAAAATTGTAGATCTCCAAAAGTTATGAAACTATGTAGTTGACAACTTTTTGATTTGAAATCATCTTATCATGCAAAACTATGTTTGAATCTCTCAAATTTAAAATTCAAATTTTTCAAACGACCTCGGATGGAAAAACTTACTAAATGAAAATTGTAGATCTCAAAAAGTTATGAAACTTTGTAGTTGACCACTTTTTGATTTGAATTCATTTAGGGCCTCAAACAAGCAATTTACTCTCAGTATGCCGAGTGCCTTTTTTCTAGCACTCGGCAAAGCCGTATTTTGCCGAGTGCCTATATTTTGGCACTCGGCAAAGAGGTATTTTGCCGTGTGCATTTTTTTGGTCCTCGGCAAATCAGTTTTTCGAATCAATTTTTGAGGCCCTAAATGAATTCAAATGAAAAACTTTTCAACTACAAAGTTGTATAACTTCTCAAGATCTACAAAGTTTATTTTGGTCATTTCTTCATTTGACAAAGCGACAATAACGTTGTTCATAAAATATACATCTCTCATATTAATTTCATGAAAATAGAAGAGAGATATATATGATTTGTGAACAATGTTACTACCACTATGTCGGATGAACAAATGACCAAAATAAACTTTGTAGATCTTGAGAAGTTATGAAATTTTGTAGTTGGCAACATTTTGATTTGAAATCATTTTTCATGCAAAAACGACGTTTGAATTTGAAAATTTTAAAATTTGAATTTTTCAAACGACCTCGGATGAAAAAACTTCCTAAATGAAAATTGTAGATCTCCAAAAGTTATGAAACTATGTAGTTGACAACTTTTTGATTTGAAATCATCTTATCATGCAAAACTACGTTTGAATCTCTCAAATTTAAAATTCAAATTTTTCAAACGACCTCGGATGGAAAAACTTACTAAATGAAAATTGTAGATCTCAAAAAGTTATGAAACTTTGTAGTTGACCACTTTTTGATTTGAATTCATTTAGGGTCTCAAATAAGCAATTTACACTCGGTTTAGTATAATATATTGGGAACTAAAACGGAATCTAGACACAAGTGACAGTGTGGTGTAGTGGTAGAGGAGGTTTGTGCGCAGCGGGAGGTCTTGGGTTCAAATCCCGTCGGCCGCGTAGCCGTGAAATTTACGCGAAAAAAGCCGGAGATGGATGGGCGCTGACCGGTGGGGGCCTCCACCAATTAAAAAAAAATTTCATTTTTTTTGGGTAAAAATTTCCATTTTTTCGGCTTTTTTTTCGGTTCCAACTTTGCCGAGTGTCGGCACTCGGCAAAGACTTTGCCGAGTGCCCGACAAAAGACACTCGGCAAAGACGTCTTTGCCGACTCTTTTTTTGCCGAGTGCTCTTTGCCGAGTGCAGCACTCGGCAAAGCCTTTGCCGAGTGCAAATTGGGCTTTGCCGAGTGCCCCTGGCACTCGGCAAATTCACTGAGTCCGGTAGTGTTGCCACCGTGTTGAGTCGGGAGAGAAACGGCGAGAGAGAGCTAAGTGCGTGCTTATATATGCATGTTCAGTTTTAGGCCTCGTGAGCCTCAGGCTCATTTAGTGAGACAAACCTCTTAAGAAGTGCCTCTGTTAATGGATTTTTGACTTGCGTTAGCTTCAAAAATGAGTCGACCGCCTCTGAAAATTATTGGTTATTCTTAGAGACTAGCTTACCTGTTGTCTACCTCTGTTAATCAAACATCTTGTCTATCAAAATCATTTTTGTAGTATTGATATATACATGCTTGCACGTACACAGGTGAACAATGCGGCGCAGTTGTTCCTGAAACCGGTGGCGCAGTGCACGGCGGAGGACTTCTCACGTTGCATGGCGACCAACCTGGAGTCGTGCTTCCACCTCTGCCAGCTCGCGCATCCTCTCCTCCTTAATGCTTCCCTCGCTGGCGGCGGAAGCGTCGTCAATGTCTCCTCCATTGGAAGTTTGCTGGCCTACAACAACATCACCCTCTATGGCACCGCCAAAGGTATAGGCCTTTATTATTTTCCAAATTCACAAGACTTTTCAGATATTCTGATTTCAGAATACAATTCTAAGCATAACGTCCAATGTTTTAAAGTAAATAATTATTCTTTTTTATTGTTTTTATAAGGGTTGACAGAGTGTTGTATGAGAAGAAATAAATTAATTAAGGTTGTTTGTCTAGATGATGGAAAAAAATTGTCCAACTACTTGCCAAGACAAGTACAAGTGGGAATTGTTCTGTTCGAATTTTGAATTGTTGACATTCCATTTTCCTTGTTAAACTGCTTGGCATACGGCACAACACAAAAACTAGAAAATTCGAAAGTATTTAAATCACACACACACACCCCGTAAGTTTAAATTTACTTGTTTGAGATACTCCCTTCGTCCTGAGTATAAGGAATACAGAGTTCAAAGTTTGTACCAAATTATATCAAGCACCCAAAAGACCCATGTATACCTCATTAATGTCTATCACCAACCTAAATATGGTAATTAGAGAGGGTATTTACGTCATTTATCTTACCATATGTTATGTCCTTGATAGTAAATTTGTTTTATTTGGGCGCATGCCAGCCGGAATGAACCAACTAACAAGGAGCCTCGCCGCCGAGTGGGCCAGCGATAAGATTCGTGTGAACTGCGTGGCACCTGGACTCATCATGACCGACATGACGAAAGTGGTACTTATGCTCACCTATGGAGACATAATTAGTGTATATAATTGCCTACATGAAATTAGTTGACATGTAAATTAAATGGATGCATATATAATGAGAGTACGTACATAGACAATGAAGTTTATCTACTTATTCTTTTTTTCTTTTGAGTTGACAGGTAGAACCAGAATTTCTGGAACCGGAGATTTCACGGGTTCCGATGCAGAGGTGCGGGGAGGTAGAGGAGGTGGCGTCGGTGGTGTCTTTTCTGAGTATGCCAGCATCTTCCTATGTCACTGGCCAAGTCATTCGCATCGACGGCGGCCGGACCATAAGTGCATGAGCTTCTAGCTAATATATATATTATTAAATATAGATGTGAGTTACAATGAGATATTCAGCTTGTTATATTTCTTGGATGACTTGCAATTTGGAGATTTATTTAGCAGTCATGTCATGCATTTCAAATTATCTGAGAATCGAACTTCGTATTGTTTCTAAATGTGTAGTGCGCTAACCCATACGTTATGAGAGGTTTAGAACATTATCAATGATTGTATCATGCGGTCCAATGACTCCGGTGGTAAACCTTACCTCCTCCATCTAAAAATGACGAATTATATTTGACCTGAGAAAAAGTCAAACCTTACTGATTTGAACAACAATTAGGCAATTGTGCCCTATGCAACAGTAACTGCGAAGAGACAAGCATGCATCTCTTTCTTGAGTGTCCATTCAGCACAAACTGTTGGCAGTCTATCTGTATCTGTTGGACCTGCAACAACAACCACCTTTAGACATGGTCATTGAAGCCCGAAATGTTTTTGGCACTCACATTTTCAGAGAAATTATAATAACAGCCTGCTGGATTATTTGGACAACCATAAACAGAGTCACTTTCGACAATGCAAATTTCTCTTTAAATATGTACAAAGAAGACTTCAAGAAAGTGCTTGGTTTGGTTTGTATCAAAGCCAAGTAAAATGTAAAAACCGCTTCAACTTTGTGGAGAGAAAATATCCCTTAAATGTAATCTCCTTTTCTTTTTATTTTTGGAAGCCTTGTAACTTGTACAGATATATACATAATCAAAATTTTAAGAGGCCTCCCCCCTGCTGATCCCTTGAAAAAAAGGTTTAGATCATAAATCTTACATCAATAGATTTTGTATGAAAGTGCCGATTGATGTTTGAACAATTACCTACATATTATAAAAAAATAAAGGTCAAAATCTACTTTGTACGACTTTTACCCTAGTTAAATATATGCTTCTCGTTTCCCGATGGAAGGAGTATTATTTCTCAAGTAAACACTCCACATTCTCATAGGACTCGCTGTTCATATAGCTTACTTCCGTTTTCTTACGGATGTAGATGGATTTGATTCTGCACCGCTCGCATTCCTAGTTTTTCCTTTTATTTATTTGTCTTATCACCTCCGTTTACTCCCTCTTTTTCTCTTGTTCTCTGTTCCCTCTCGATATCTCTATGGCTCTATATATGGTCGGTGTTGGAGCATGCATCCCAGCTCGGTCCTCGCCTTATTCTAACCCTTCCTGCACAAGGCCCAATCAGGGTCGTCTTAGAGGGGAGGGCATTAGTTGCACATTGATCGGTGAATATTGTTCCAGTACCACATTAATTATAGCATTTATTATGTACATCCAACCGCAGAAAAACTCAATACTGGATTGAGACATGAGAGGGGTGCAATAAATGCGAGGAGACTTCAAGGAAAATAAATGAGCAAGATTTGTCTAAGGACTCCTGGCCCCGAGCTTTGACGCGATCACCATATGGGTGACTGGCCAGGCAGTGGACAACCCTTTTTCCAGAAATTTTGACAAGGTGCTGACCATCCGCGGCTAGACGCGTGTTGGACCTCCTCTCGTGTTGGGCCACACCAGCGCTGCATGCTTTCGCGGGGTGGAGGGAAACCAACGACTTGACAACCAGCCCGGCAGGTATACCTGGCCATGCAGCCCGGGGCCCGGCAGCCCGGCCCGAAGCCCGGCCTTTTGGCCTGACACGAGCACGGCCCGGCCCGCAGACCACTGGGCTCAGGCTGGCCCGGCACGCAGCTCCAGGCTGTGCCTGGGCCAGCAGTTGAGCCCACGGGCTGGTACGGCCCGGCACGGGGTTTTGGAGGAGGCCCGGCAGCGGCCCGAGAGGGAGGCGGCCCAGCTCGCCAACGGCTCCACCCACACCGCCACCCCAGACCCCACCTATAAAAGGCGGCCGATGCGGAGCCCCCATCTCGGCCTCCCCTCAGTCCCGCACTCCCGCTCGTAACCTAACCCTAATCCCCAATTTCCCATTCGTCCATTCGCATCCCACCACCACCAGCCGTCGCGCCGCTCTCAAACGCAGTGGCCAGTGATGCCTCGCCGTCTCCGACGCCGACTCCGGTGACCACGATCCGCCTCCTGCCGGCGTCCTCCCCTCTATCCCTGCCTCTCCCTTCTCCCTCTCCCTATCTCCCCTCTAGATCTCGTTGATTATGTGAGTTGGTTGTCTCTGTTTGTCCCTCCTCCGTCGTCCGCCGTCGTTGCTGACAAAGTGTCGTCTTCTCTGGACTCTGGGTGCTCGTCGTCTTCTCCGGCACCGGGCTCCGGCTGCGCAGGTGAAACCCTAACCCTAACCCCTAACCATGTTCTAATTTCTTCTTTTTCTTTCAATGTATGCTTCTGATTTCTTCTTCTTCCATTGTTTCGCAGGTTAGTTGCCGATGCATCATCTTCAAGCTGCGTCTTAGAGCGACCAAGGCGGCCACCCGCACCATCGAGGAACGTGGCTGGAGAGGCGGCCATGGCCGATGAGGATGGCCTCCTGCTGGTTGGCCTAGCCCCAGAGGGCGAGAACGACGACGACACTCGAGCCGACACTGCTGCTCCGATCGATGTGGACGCGAACGGTGGCGAACGGGCGACGGCGACTGTGAACTCCAATGGATTTGCTCCTTTGGTTGCTGGTACAGGTAACACTAGTAAGCGCAAATCGCCTGTGTGGGCTGATTTTGAGGAGATCTATGAGGTTATTAATGGTTCTAGAATTAGCACCAAGGCTGTTTGTAAGATGTGCAAATCTACCTTGTCTGCTAGATCTGCTGCTGGCACTGATCACTTAAAAAGGCACCGAAAATCATGTAGGATTAAAACTGATCAACGTGCTAGGGTTCAATCTAGGCTTTCATACAATCCTGATGGTTCTATTTATAACTGGGATTATAAACCTGAAGTTGCTAGATCTGAATTATGTCATTTGATTGCTAAGCTTGATCTGCCTTTAGGAATTGGTGAGACTGATGCTTGGGAAGAATACATTGTTAGAGCTCATAATCCTAGGTTTGTTAAGGTCTCTAGACAGACCACCACTAGAGATCTTGGCAAACTTTTTAATGAACGATGTAATATAATTAAGAACTATGTGTTGTCTGGTGCTTCTTCTGTTGGTCTGCAAAGGAAGACTATATCAGTGTTGTTGCTCATTATGTGACTGCTGACTGGGAGTTGCAGAAAAAGGTAATTGGTCTCCGCTTGATTGAGGTAAAACATACTGGTGAGAATATTGCAGAAAAAGTTGCTTGTGTGATTGAAGAATTTGGTTTGCTTGACAAGGTGTTCTCTGTTACTCTTGACAATGCTTCTTCCAATGCTACGGCTATGGAAACATTGACAACTATGTTTGCTGGTTATCTGGGTTCTAAACCTGCACCTACACCTTTAGATCCTAATAAGGTTAAGTATCATCTTGTGCATCAATGTTGTGCTTGCCATATTATTAATCTGATAGTAAAATCTGGCTTAAAAAGGTTCAAACCTTACACTGAGGATTTGCATGATCTGCTAGATATTATAACTCATTTGCATGAAAGTTTGGTGCCTAAAATACTGCACCATCTACTAGATATTATAACTCATTTGCATGAAAGTTCAAAGGATTAGAATATGTTTTCTATTGTCTATCCTATGAAGCTTAAATACCTAAAATACTGAAAGGACATACCTCTGCTATATTCATTTGCATTCCTTCTTGATTCTAGAGGTAAAATGAGAGGTTTATTTAATGTTCTTACCATAATGCAACAAAAAACTGGTTTTGACTATAGTTCTTATTATGGTATTGTGAAAACTAAAATTTTCAAGTTGTTTAACAAGTATGAAGAAAAGTTTGGTGCAGCTAGGTCTCAAAGGAGGGCTGCACATCCTGCAAGCATCACAGGTAAGAGGAAGCAGGCATGGGGAAGAATTTTTGGAGGCCCTGGAGCATCTGGTGTTGTTGGACCTTCCCCTGCCTCTGCTTCCAGTCCTTCTTTATCTACTTCTGCTGCTACTTGTGAGCTATCTGCTTATCTGGACAGTGACAATGTCACTGCATATGAGGATGACTTTGATCTACTTCTCTGGTGGCGTGACCATACGCTAACATATCCAGTGCATTCTATCATGGCTAGAGACATTATGTCAGTTTCTGTTTCAACAGTGTCTTCAGAATCTTGTTTCAACTTGAGAGGAATAATACTTGAGGAGTGGCGCTGTCGACTATTGCTTGAACATGTGGAGATGCTTGCTTGCATAAAAGATTGGGAGCTGTGTGAAAGAAGACTGCAGCATGATGTTGACAACCAAGAACCGGTAGACTCCTTCGAGCATCTCTATCTTGATGAAGATGCATCTACTTCTAGGGCTCCTTCTGCTAGCACATCTGCATCTATGGCTTCTGCATCTGGTGGTTCTTGAGTTGAGAGTTGAGATTGAGACAGTAAGAGTGTGAGACTTGAGAGGTGAGCTGAGAGCCTGAGACTTGATTATGATCTGTATCTGTGATGTATCATGTAAACCTTTGAACATGTGTAAGACTTATAACTAGAGCTATGATGCACTCTTTTTCTCTTTCTGGGATTTCTCACAAGGGTGAGTTTTACCTAGAAAGGTTTTTAATGAGGCAGCATTGCACACAGCTTAGTTATCCTTTTAATTTCCTCTTGTTCTCTGTGTGTATGGTTTTGGTTTTGGTTTGAAGCTCTTCTTGGAAAAAATTCTTCAAATTTGAATACTTCTTGTTGAGATGAATTTTTTTGATGTGTTTTGAACCCTACGGGCCTCGGGCTGGCACGGCCTGGTGATTTGGCCGTGCATAGCAGGCCGGCACGACACGGATTTAGACCCACAGGCCCGTGCTTGGGCTGATGGCAAGGCACGAGGCCCGCAGTGGCACGGCACAGGAGGCACGGCGTGCCGTGTCGGCCCGACATCCTCCGGGCCGTGCCGAGCCAGGCCGGCCCAATGGCCAAGTATACCGGCAGGGGTGAGCCTCCTGTGCGGCTAAATAGTTGGGTTAAGAACCAAGTCCACCGACTGGAATAGGTTCCAAGTGCGTGGATTTTAATGCCTCTAAGTTAGGGCCCGCACACCTTCCCTTTTAGTTAGTTCTTTTGGGCCAAATTAAAGGTGGGCCAAGTTTGTTGTTTTTATTTCATTTATTTAAGTTTTTTTTCCCGCGCAAAGTCTAAGATAAAAAGACATGTATTCCCTTGACACCCGAAAAATGGCGGAATGCTATTCCTACAGTTTTTCACTGTTTATAGTAGCGTTTGTATAACAAAGGAATGAGCACGACACTTTCCTCTGAAACCGTGACAAAGCCTCTACTTTTGGAAAAAAAGAAAGAAAAAAATGCTCTAGCTCTGGTGCCTGCGTGCTCAAGCACTACTAATCAAACTCACGTAGCTGTTCCTCGAAGCTACGTACATATAGTTCTTCAGAAAGATGCCAAACAAAGATTGCAGGCCTCTGAACAGAAACGGAAGAAAATGGGGGCAACAAAACCCACTGCTCCTCAGGGGAACACAGGAGTAGTGAACTGGAAGCTTTCCACGACCGCGCGCTATAGCATCGTCCCGCGCGCCATCTTATGGTACCATGTCGATCCGCGACTGATTGTGCTAGCACCTCATAGTCGTCGTCGATGAGGATGAGATTGAGGAGGTGTTTCTGCTTTTGGTTGGTGGAGAACGATGTTGCTCTATCGATTCAGTAAGAGGAATCCAATGATAGGTTAAGGTCAACCGGTCCATGGAGCACATGCTCAACTTTGGATCGGGATCCCACATGCAAGAGGGCATTGGGATCGTATTAGACACACCGTGTAATCAGATCATGTAATCTATTATTATGTACTAACATCTTCTGTTATTCACCTTACACTAGTGCAGGACTGAGTTGCAATTCCGGTTGGAAAACCCCCTTTAGTCCCGGTTTCCCAACCGGGATTACGAATCCGGGACTAAAGTCCCCCCTCTGGAAACCGGCACTGAAAGTGGACCATTAGTCCCAGTTGCTATTACCAACCGAGACTAAATGGTCCCCCAGACATTGCCCCGGGGCTGGCACGTTTAGTTCCGGTTCGTGTTTCCAACCGGTACTAAAGGTCTTTTTTTCCATTTCATTCTTTTCATTTTATGATTTCTTTTTAATTCAATTTTTTTGGTTTCGATTAGCTTTTTGTCGGGGACCAATACTAGGGTGCCCGAAGAGGAGGTGCTAATGGTCATCAATATTATTCATACGAGCAGTCAAGAGCGCGACTACAGCTCCAACTGACCCCCCAGGTGCGTAGGCTCCGCCTTGCCCGATCCTTGGGGGCGGGCTCCGCCTCGCCCGACCTGAGGCCACTGGCTCCGCCTCGTCCGACCCGAGGCCGCGGGCTCCGCCTCGCCCGACCGGTGGGGGCGGCCTTCGCCTCGCCAGACCTCTGGGTCGGGGGGCTCCATCTCGTCCGACCCCTCAGGCGCGGCTCCTGACGGAAGCCCATACCGTCGCCAACCACTACGGGCCACAAAGCACAAACCAAGGTCAAACTTCTGGCATCGTGCAGGGAGCGGGCACATCTTAACATGACATGTGCCTGTGACATGTCACTCCAGGGAACTCACATCACCAACAGTGATGGACGCGTGGTCAGTATGCTGGCTACTCCCTGTACGGCGCTGACCAGCACGCTGGTTCGTTGCGTCGCCCGCCGGGGCATAATGGGACGTTACGACCCGCTGACAACGCCAGGGCGTGGCATCAATGATGAACAGGCGCCCGGCGTGGAGCCGTCCCTATCACCATCTGTAGTGTCGGCGGGACCCGCAAAAGGGAAAAGAAAGGATCGGCGGTCCTAGAAGCCTTCATCTCCTTGCCTCTTCTCTCTCTTTCTCTCTGTGTAACCTGCTTTTCCCCTTCGTCTATAAAGGGGAAGCAGGACGTCCAAGGAGGTGGGCGGTTCACCACTCTGCACGGCTGTATACATCAAAACACATGCCCTAACACGCCTTAGGAGCACACGCACATCAGATACTTGGGACCTGTCCCTCTCTCGCTCGTTTGGAACCCCTACTACAAACTTTCAGTGCCGGTAACACGAGCAGCAGCGACAAACTAGACGTAGGGACATTATGCCCGAACCAGTATAAACCTCGTGTCCTCTAAGCACACCATCCGAGCTAGACTCGCAATACTAGAAATTTACTCGTCGGTGGTAACTCAAAACACCGATAGTTGGCACGCCAGGTAGAAGCCTTTTGCGTGTCTCGACATCCACACTAGGCCTCGGATGGCTATTCATGGCGTCAGCTGGGTCCCGGGCACGCATGTGTGCTTCGAGAACCTAGACTTCATCGTCATGATAGAGAAAGGGTTTGTGCAGGCTCCCACTGCCGTCCAATCTCTCCACTTCACCGGCCTCGATGCGATCGCCGAGGCACTCGAGGAGCTACAGCTGCACGCACCGGAGGCCCACACCCCCGGGAGCGACTAGCTTTTTGGCTTCGATTATGGGAGGCTAGAGCGCTAGCTCAGCGCCTTCCTGGGACTCTGACCGGCTAGGGAGGACTTGCGCCACCTCACCTTCTCGTTCGCCAATGTCATGACATAGCTTGCCGGAGGAGAGCCGGTCTCATCGGAATACCTCATCCAGAGCACCCCGACAGTGCTCCCATCCGGTCTCCGCAACACCGCAGAGACCGTTGGCCACCCTATGGCGCAACACATGCCTCCATCCCCCACAAACGACGAGTTCGTGGGGATGAACGAATATGTCATAGAATCTTTCCATGACCTCCTCGTGGGAGAATCAAGATCGCCCTTCGACTCCACTCCAGTGGGGGAGCCATCACCCTTCTCGTGAATGTTTCATGGCAGGTACCCCCGAGGGACACGTCGAAAGCATCCACGAGCGAGAGGCTACCCCAATGAATGACCTCAACGATGAGGTCGAGAGGGATGTAAGGGCCCCACCTCGCTTATGGGTGGAGCAGCTGAAGGCCCGGCACCAAGAGCTCGAGGAAGCATGACTCCAGCTCGAGCAGGAACGCGTGGAGCTCGAGCAAGAGATCGAGCGCCATAGGGACGGTGAACGTGCACGCGCTGTGGCCCATGACGTGAACTAGAGGATCATCGAGGACGATGAAGCCCTCCCAAACTTCACCCGAGCAAGCCAGAACATCACTGCTGCAGTGCCTTGCTTCGGGGGCTTCTAGGGCCCACGACACCAGAGGATCGTTGGGCCCATCGCGAGATTCGCATGCTACTCAAGCGTGCGGCGGCACAATAGGTTGAGAGCTTGCTGTCCAGACGACGCGAGCTCGACGCCAGCCAGTGCGTGCCCTTAGAGCGACCCAACATGGATGTGTCAGTCCACCAGGCGCTATGAGGTAGCAGGCCACGCACCGCGGTCCCGGTGCACGAGCGTCTCGGCCGCAACCGTGATGCGCACAACACCCTCGATGCCCGTAGATGTGCCCGCGGTGACACGAGGGAGGGGGCCAGCCATGGCTACCACCCTCATTGTGGCGGACGCTACATCAGCGGCAAGGACCAAAGCCTGAGCCCCGACTTGCCAGGACCTCAAGCCTTAGGCTGACACATCCTTAACGCCGCCTTTCCACCGTGGTACCAACCGCCAACCAACATCCCAAAAATACTCCTAGGAAACGAACCCCGGACTATGGCTCGAGGATTATCAGCTTGCTTGCTAAGCCGGTGGAGCGGATAATGACGATTTCATTATCCGCAACTTTCCATTGTTCCTGGCCGATTCAGCGCGAACGTGGTTGGAATACCTTCTACCCAACAGAATGCAAAGTTGGGCGGACCTAAAAGAGATCTTTGTGGGAAACTTCCAGGGCACATACACATGTCCTGGGAACCCATGGGATCTAAAAAACTACCAACAAAAGGCTAGGGAAACTCTTCGTGGGTATATCCGGCACTTCTCCCGACAGTGCAACGAGCTGCCTAACGTCGCCGACGCCGATGTCATAGGAACCTTCCTGTCTGGGACCACCTGTGAGTCCTTGGTTCACAATCTAGGACGTAAGGGCTTGTGAACCACCACGGAGCTCCTCGACATCGCCACCAGCCACGCCTTGGGTGAGGAGGCAGTTAGGGCGATCTTCGACCGCCTCAAGGGCAAGGCAAAGCGGGATGAGGACGTAGGCGAAGGAGCCTCCAACTATTCCAGCAAGAAGAAGAACAAGCAGTGGTGCGAGGGCTTGCTCCTGGCCACCGCCGACTGCAAGGGGGGTTGGAAACCCGCCAAAGTCACCCCGGACCACTTCGAGAAGCTACTCGAGGGACCATGTATGAACTATGCTTTCCCCGTCAAGCATCTATGCAAGGACTGTGGTCTCATGAAGTGGTTCTTGTCCAGAGGCTCCAACAAGGGGGAGCATAGGAAGGACCCCAAGCCATCAGCGGATGATGCCAAGGGGAAGGATGGTGGGTTTCCAACGCTGGATGGCTGCCTCAAGATCTTCGAAGGGTCGGTGGCCTACGATTCCAAGCGCCGCTAGAAGCTCGTGCATCGTGAGGTCTATATGGCCGAGCCGACCGCGCCTACCTTCCTCTGATGGCCGGAGTCTGCCATAACCTTTGATCAGACCGACCACCCGGAGAGCATCCCACAACCGAGGACATATCCGCTCATGGTTGACCCGATCATCGGCACAAAGCGGCTCACCAAGGTATTGATGGATGGAGGTAGCGGCCTCAACATCATGTACGCCGAAATGCTCGATGCCATGGGCATGGACCAATTACGCATCCGACCGACCAGAGCGCCTTTCCAAGGCATCGTGCCTAGAAAGTAGGCCGTGCCACTTGGGCAGATCGATCTGCCCATCATCTTTGGGGATCCAACCAATTATAGGATGGAGTCCCTTACCTTCAAGGTGGTCGGGTTCCACGAAACCTACCACGCCATCCTGGGACATCCATGCTATGCGAAGTTCATGGCCGTCCCCAACTACACTTATCTAAAGCTAAAGATGTTGGGACCATGTGGGGTCATCACCATCAGCACCTCCTTCCAGCGCACCTACGAGTGTGAGGTCGAGTGTTGTGAACACGCCGTGGCAATCGTCGCCTCTAAGGAGCTTGTGGCCATTAGCAAGGAGGTCGCTGAAGAAGCACCTGACCCCAAGTGGTCGGCTGGGTCTTTTGAGACTGTAGAGGGTGCCATGGAGGTCCTCATAGACCCCAGTGGCTCCAAGGGCAAAGTGGTGCACATTGGCACCACGCTTTCCTCCGAATAGGAAACACGCTCGTCGACTTCCTTCACGCCCACAGAGACATCTTTGCATGGAAACCCTCGGACCTGCCTGGTATTCCGAGAGAAGTTGCCGAGCATGCCTTGAAGATCAGGCTAGGCTCCACACCGGTGAACCAGTGCCTGTGTCGCTTCGACGAGGAGAAGCACAGGGCCATCGGCGAGGAGATTATGAAGCTTTTGGCAGCCGAGTTCATCAAGAAAGTATACCACCCCAAGTGGTTAGCCAATCCCATTCTAGTATGAAAAAAGAGTGGGAAATGGAGAATGTGTGGTGACTACATGGGTCTCAACAAAGCATGTCCAAAGGATCCGTTTCCTTTGTCATGCATAGACCAAGTAGTCAACTCTACCTGAGGGTGCAAAACCCTTTGCTTCCTTGATGCATACTCCGGGTACCATCAAATCATGATCAAAGAGTCTAACCAGCTTGCGACATCTTTCATCACCCCATTCAGATCGTTCTACTACATCATGATGTCGTTCGGTCTGAAAACATGGGGGGTACATACTAGCGTTGTATGCTCAAATGTTTTGGGGACCCCATTGGGCGAACTGTTGAGGCCTACATCAATGACATCATGGTCAAGTCCAAACGATCTGAATAGGTCATAGCCAACCTAGAGCAGACCTTCACGAAACTCCGAGCAAATAGCATTAAGCTCAACCTCGAGAAGTGCGTTTTTGGGGTCCCAAGGGGTATGCTGCTGGGTTTTATCATCTCCGAGCGTGGCATCGAAGCCAACCCAGAGAAGATCTCGGCCATCATGAGGATAGGCCCGATTCAAAACATAAAGGAGGTACAGCGAGTTATAGGGTGCCTCGCCGCGCTCAGTCGCTTTATCTCACACCTCAGTGAATGAGGTCTTCCCCTCTATCGGCTCTTGAAGAAGGCCGACTATTTCGAATGGACGCCCAAGGCCTAGGAGACACTTGACATGGTCAAACAGTTTCTAACGAAGGCCCCGATCCTAGTCCCTCCAACCAATGGGGAACCGCTTCTGCTCTACATTGCGGCCACCACGCAAGTGGTCAGTGCTGCCTTGGTGGTGGAGCGAGAAGAAGAGGGACACGCCCTCAAAGTGCTATGTCCCATGTATTTCATTAGCGAGGTCTTGTCTGATTTGAAGACTCGCTACCCCCAAAATCCAAAAACTCCTGTATGCCATCCTCATCGCCAAGAGGAAGTTATGTCACTACTTCAAGTCGCATCTGGTGATGGTCGTGACGTCCTTCCCACTAAGTGAAGTCATCCAGAATCGGGATGCCACAGGAAGAATTGCGAAGTGGGCACTCGAGTTGATGGGTCAAGGCATTTCGTATGCCCCTTGGATGACCATCAAGTCCCAAGTGCTGGCTAATTTTGTTGCAGAGTGGACCAAGGTCCAAATGCCGCCAGTAGTCATCGACCAAGAGTACTGGACGATGTACTTCGATGGATTGCTGATGAAGAAAGGCGCTAATGTGGGGCTAGTCTTCATTTCACCCCTCAGGGTACGCATGAGGTACATGGTTCGCATCCATTTCCCCTCCTCCAATAATGTGGCTGAGTATGAGGCACTCATCAATAGCCTACGCATCACTGTCGAGCTAGGTATCCAATGGCTTGACGTCCGGGGTGACTCCTAGCTGGTCATCGACCAAGTCATGAAGGAATCAAGCTACCACAAATGCCAAGATGGCTACATATTGCCAAGAGGTCCGCTAGCTGGAGGACAAGTTCAATGGTCTCGAGCTCAATCACATCTCGAGGCATCTCAATGAGGTGGCTGACACACTGGCAAAAATTCTATCCAGCCAAGAGCCGATGTCGACGAACGTCTTCGCCAGCGATCAGTAGAAGCCCTCGGTCCACTACGAGGAGCTAGAACAAGCCCGTGACAGGCTGCCTACCCTAGGCTTGAGGGCTAATGAGCCATCGGCTCCATCCGACCCTAGAGTCATGGTGCTTGATGAGGATCCAGAGATAGAGCCTAACCCTCTGACCTACTAGAGGACGCCTTACCTCAACTACCTCCTCCATGAGGCGCTGCCGATGGACAAAATGGAGGCTCAGTGGCTAGCGTGTCGCATCAAGTCCTTTGTCCAAATTGAGGGCGAGCTCTATAGGCGAAGCCACACTGAGATCCTACAGCACTGCATCCCCATCGAACAAGGGAAGCGGTTGCTGAGCGACATCCACGGTGGGGTCTGTGGTCACTATGCTGCACCTAGAGCCCTGGTCGGAAACGCATTTCAGCAAGGCTTCTACAGGGCGACCACGGTAGCCGACGCTGAACATTTTGTGTGCACCTACGAAGGGTGTCAGTACTATGCTCGGTAGACCCACCTACTGGCCCAAGCACTCCAAACAATCCTCATCATGTGGCCATTTGCGGTCTAGGGGCTCGATCTGGTCAGACGTCTCAAGAGGTCGACCGGGGGCTATACGCACTTGCTTGTCACCGTAGACAAGTTTACAAAGTGGATAGAAGCCCGACCGATCTCCACAATCAAGTCTAAACAAGCCATGCTATTTTTCCTTGACATCATCCATCGCTTTGGAGTCCCGAACTCTATTATCACGGACAATGGCACGTAGTTCACCAAAAAAGTTCCTCCTATTCTACGACGAGTACCACATTCATGTCGTTTGGGCCGCCATGGCGCACCCCCACACGAATGGGTAGGTTGAGCGCACGAACGGCATGGTCCTACAAGGTCTCAAACCTATTATCTTCAACCGGTTGAACAAGTTTGGCAGACAATGGATCGTGGAGCTTCCCATGGTGCTCTGGAGCCTGAGGACGACCCCTAGCCAGGCCACCGGCTACACACCATTCTTCATGCTCTACGGTTCTGAGGCTATCCTCCCGACCGACCTCAATTATGGAGCACCGAGGATCAGGGCGTACGACGAACAGGGAGCCGAGGCATCCCTCGAGGATGCCATGGACCAGCTAGATGAAGTGCATGATGTTGCTCTTCTCCGCTTGGCCAAGTACTAGCAAGCATTACTGAAAGGACCTAGGATGCCGCCTAGAGGGGGGTGAACAGGCGTTTCTGAAAATTAACACCTTTAAAAGCGGAAACAATTAGTAAAGGGAGTTTCCAAAATGAAAACTCCAAATAAGAGTAATACCACCCCTCACAAGTTAGCCACAGAGTATGTAAAAGATACTAAATAAATCTAGGAGCCACAATCCTGCAACACAACGATTAGCGCAAGGATCAAATAATTTCATCACTGAGCTCTAATACCAGACGTGTCTGGTATGCACGATTTCTGCAGAGCAGCCCCAAACTTGCTCCCTTCGATTTCTATCTTCAAACCAAACTGCAGGTATGTACTGGAGATGACAGTAAACACAGAGAACCTACACAAGAGCTAGAGCAACACAAATATCGAATGAAATGCAAATTGAGACACGATATTTGTTTTACCGAAGTTCGGACTCATTCGAGTCCTACTCTCCGTTGAGGGGGCTGCGGGCGACCCAGCAAAGGTCAGCCCTAGAGGGTACCATGAAGGTCACTCTAGCCGAAGTCTTTTCCAACTCCTTTTCCTCCTTCCACTAGATGATTCCGAGGCGGCGGAATCGACCGTTACAAACTTTCCATGGCACACCACAATCTCTCGGGTGCTCTCCGGTGACGCCTAACCGTCTAGGACCGAAGAGTCCAAGAGTAACAAATGCGAATCATGAGATTGACAATATGCACATGTGCTCAAGTGGTGGCTTGCTCTCTTTTTCAAATTCTCTCTTAACCCACGAATGGATTTTGCAATTTGTATTACACACTCACTAAGAGAGGGTTTAGGAGAGTTGGCAAGGCTCAACCCTCTTGAAAAACTAGTCGTTTTATAGCCGTTGCCATACCAGACACGTCCGGTGTGACTCACACTGCGCCAACGGTAACTAAGTTACATCAAAGTTGTGAGGCGTCGGAACTCCCGACCGTCGGGACTTCCGACCCTCAGCAAATTTGAAAAACATGTAACTAAGTTAAAGTTAGTGAGGTGTCAGAACTCCCGATGTATGTCGGAACTCCCGACCCTCAAGGCTTTTGAAAACTAGCCATTGGCTTCTGATCAGGCATACCGGACACGTCCGGCATGACTAGGACAGTGAACCCTCCAAGTTAGTTAAAGTGCGAGACGTTGGAACTCTCGACCCTTGCCGGGACTCCTGACTGTCGGAACTCCCAACTTACATCGAAACTCCCGACGAACCAACCCGAGAACAATAGTTTTATAGCTGCTGGACAAATACTGGACACGTCCGGTATGAATACCGGACATGTCCGGTATTGCCAGACCAGCAAGAAATCAGTTAGCTCTTTTGTCTCTCAAATACTTAAAACTTACAAGGGTTGGCTTAAGCACTTATGAATAATTATCTATCAACATGATGCATCCCTCTTAATAGTATGTCATACCTATTAAACACAAGATCAAAGGAAACATGAATTTATACCACTTGAGTTGATCTCTTTTGAGTTGATGCCGTCCCTTCCAATCTTCATCAAGTAAGGGTGCTAACATGTTGATGTTGATCTTTTCACTTGAGCATAGCCATCTTGAGCATGTGACTTGATTCCATTCATCAAATTTGAATAATCCCAAATGTATCAAGTCACTTCCATCAAACACTCCAATAGTGATTTGATCCTCCACATAAACATGAACATCATAGCTTGATTAGTACCTCAACTAAATGCAAGTACTTCCTTCTTCACCCTAGCTAGGTTCTTCGGCCGCCAAGCCATCGCTTGCCCTTCACCCTTGCTTAGTACCTCGAAGCCTTTCCTTGCTATCTTCACCATCTCAAGCCATCAAATCACATCTTGTGTTGAATCATCCATTTATGTATTGTTATCTTTTTCATTTCAATTTAGCAAGCTTCAAATATGAGACCAATCCATATGCAATTCCTTATGTCTTATTAATTAATTCTTACAAGCTTGCTTTCACATAGAACATGGAAATCCCACAATAATTAAGCCTTTGCATGAATTCCATTTGCATTATTATCTTGTGCTTGAACTAGATTGTTTACACAACAACACATCATTTTGGCTTTCATTAAGTACCTATGAGATTACCTGTTACCTGTCCACACTTAGCAAACAGGTTAGTCCTTTAATCACGTTGTCATTCAATCATCCAAAACCCACTAAAGGGCTAGATGCACTTTCAATCTCCCCCTTTTTAGTGATTGATTACAACTTGATTAAAGCTTACACAAGGATATAAACATTTAAGCTTTTGGGTTCAATGATTTATGAGAGGCTCCCCCTTAATATGTGCATATGATTAGAATTCACAAAATGACCTCAAATGTCAATTGCACATACTAAAACATATAGGAGACTCCCCCTAAATCATTGCATCCATGGGGTGCATGTGTGTGTGACAAAGTGAAACCGTGATGCAGATGACAAGATATATCACATAAGAATAAATATAAAGGCATCACATCAAATATTTTCATTCTAGCATGCATTGTCCTTATGAAAAAAATATAACACATGTAATTCACACATAGCACTCATTACATATTTTCTTAAGTCCAGAAACCACTGATATATAAATAAAGATCTTGTCTCAAGAGATACATAGATAAAAGCATAAGTAAGTCTCATCTCTCACATGATACAATCCATCTCAAATCCAAGATACATCAATTAAGCCCAAAAACGAACTACAACCCAAGAGATACATAGATAAAGCATAAGTAAGTCTCATCTCTCACATGATACAATCCATCTCAAATCCAAGATACATCAATTAAGCCCAAAAACGAACTACAGCCTGCAGTACATATCTTCAGGTACAAAGATAAGCAAATGAAACTATCCTGAAGCTTTTATCAGTCTCTCTCCCCCTTTGTCATCTATCACCACAAAGGTCCAACAATGATATACTAAGGACAAAGGGGCTACAAGCTGTCACTGAAAGCTGAGATCACTCATCAGCATCATCATCTCTACCAGCATCCTCGTCATCTGAGCATGCAACACTAGCTAGATGAGAACCACCCACACCAGACAGGTCATAGCCACCAGATCTGTAGTAGCCGCCACCACCAGTCAGGTCACTCCACCAATCTGAAGCAAGGTCGTCTGTAGTACTGGGACGTGGCTGAGAGTGAGTAGGCACACGAGCCTGAAGTGGTAGGGTGTTAGGGTGCTCAGGTGCCTACTGCTGCTATCTCTAAATGAACTCAACATACTCTCTGTCGTATCTGGCCTACTGCTGCTCCTCAATCTCAGGCTCACTAGCTACCTCATCTAATACTAGAGACCTAGGAGGCTCAAGCTCAAGCCTAGAAGTAATTTGCTTCAAAGTCTGAGTATCCTTCCTCCTAGCCTCCCTCTCCTTCTGCTGCCGGGTCTGGATGTCCCGGCACATCCCAAATATGGAGCTGAAAAGCCTGCGGATAGGCAAGGGAGGACTGCCACGGCGTGAAGTAGAACATGAAGGAGCACGTGGTGGAGGTGAAGCTCCTACTGGTGCACCACTCCTAGGTGCATCTACCTCTAATGCTGCTGCTGCTCCTCCTGGTCCTACTGGAGGTAACCCTGTCTTAGGTAGATCCGCAACAATCTTCAGGGCTTTGTGAATCTTCTCATATTCGAACGTGTGCCCTGTCACCTGCTCAATCATATGCATGATATAAGGAGCAAAGCCACAGCCCTTGAGGGGCCTCTCTCCCACACTCCTGACCTCAGACCAAATGAAGTCAAATACGCTGAAAGGCCGAGCATCAGGTGCCATCCTGTGGAGTAGGTTCCTAGAATAATCTGCAATGTTGCCCTTGTCTCCACCCTTGCAGTCAATAGTCTTCCTGAATGTCCTATCCAGGTATATGTAGGTAGGGTGAAGACCTAGAACCTTCCCCACTGCTCCTCTCTCACCACCAGGAGGATACATATATGCGAGCTGCTCAGGAGGTAACACCTACTCGATGTGGATCCTATCCCTCTGGAGGTCATCCTCTAAGAAGCCAAGCAATCACTGGGTTCCTGGTGAGAATCACACTAGAGTAGAAGTCCAGGTGAAAAGCTGTCTGAAAGCGGTGATCGTACTGAACCTTAGGTAAGCCCCTCGGATCAACCCTTCGCTCGTCTCTAGCTCTCCTAGTCATACCCTTTCCCCTGTAGTCAACTCTGGGAACATAAGAGGGCACATTGGGTAGGCGTGTCTCAAGGAGACCATAATGCATCCCCTGACCAGGCTGGTGCTGAACTATAGGAACTGGCTCCTCCTCCTCAATCTCATGCTCCTCATCTGAGCTATCACCATCTGATCCTCTATTAGTGGTCTTCCTCTTTCTTTCTTCTCTAGCCTCCACTCTGAACTCATCAGTGTCAGTGTCAGAAGAAGAGCTCCCTGATCCCTCTGCATACTGAGCTACTGCACTAGAGGCAGCCCTGGTAGACCTCCTGCTAGTTGGCTTGAATCCAGGATGCATCTCCTGTCTCGCCTTCTTGTACTTCTCAAGTGCTGGATCATGCCTGTGCTTGGACCTCGGCTCCTATCGTCCACTCATGGCTGATGTCCTATATCCAAAGATTTTCATAGAATTTTAGATACATGCCCATAGCTTATTCTTGAATTGCGATTAGACATAGAATCTTTTATCCATGGTTTTACAATCATCTTGACATACAACTGTCAAAAAGTTTGCAAAACATAGATACAAAAGAAGCTAAGCCTAACAAACAATTCTAGGATAGGATTGAATCAAAGGAGAGCAGAGAGCCTGCTCTGCTGGGCCATACCTGACACGTCCGGTAGCATACCGGACATGTCCAGTATGGGCGACCAACAACCCTAACTAGGGTTCCTTGATTCAAACCATCACGGATCAATTCCAAACTTTGGGCATTGCTTCTATATCACTAATGTAGCATATTTACCGAAGGAATTTCAAAATCATGCATTGACCATATAGATCGGACGAGGTCCATGATTAGGGCACCTTGAGAGGAGAGATAAGAAGGTGATGAGAAATCCAAGTCCCCGGGCCTTCAATCTTGATGCAAGCCTTCTCCAATGCGATCTCCTTCTCTCCTTTTTCTTGGTGAAGTCCTCGATCACCCTAGGCGAGGAAGAAATCAGCGGCTGGGTTGGTTGGAAGGAGACAAGGCTGTCTAGGCCAAAGGGGTATGCTTGGTTTTATAGTCCCGCTCATACCGGACACGTCCGGTAGCATACCGGACATGTCCAGTATACGCAGGCTGGCCCAAGTTATTCCAAAATGTGTTTTCTCTCTTCCAAACCCCTTTTCTGTTATTTCTCAGTCCAAAAAGGTATACAATCTTGATCCAAATTGAGTATCATCACTTTTCTTATCCAATGCCATAAAATGATTTTCTCTTTTCCAAATATTTGGCATATACAAGATTTCGCTTACTTGAGAGAGATAGAGTGAGACGTAGTAGATTGTGGACTTAAGAAAGCCATGTCATGTGTGATTAGCCAATCAAACAATCAAGGAGAGCTACAATCATCACATGGCAAGGCTAGGTCACAAAGACCAAGATTCAAATAGTTTTTCAAATTCACAACACCTACACATGCTAGTTAGGGATTTTGAAAAACATCTATCCTATATCACACAAATGCACACACTAGCATATAAAGGGCCTTAGATGCACTTACAACGCATGTATGTAAATACATACCTTTGCCTTGAGCCCACAATATCACCACTGAGATAATACATGGCATGACAACATCATGTTGACCTCACTTGTCAAATAATCATACCATATATGAAATCAATTTTCATCCAAAGGACTACAAATAATGCTAGATAAATTTGTTAGTCCACAATGGTGCAAAATAGGAACTGAGCTCCCCCTAAATAAGTACCACAAGTAATTTGAATGTCTTTCAACAAGCACTTTATTCTTTTAAGAATTTGGGAGTCAATTTTCTATTTTGAACCACAATCAAATAATTTGCCATAAGTAAATTTGAGTATAAGAGATGGTCAGACTCCACTCAGATTTTGTAAACCACAAGCTTCTGAGTAAATTGAGGATATATATGAAAGTATAAGGATCAAAGACTCAGTTGTAATTCAAATTGTGTTATGGTTGCTGCAATACTGGACATGTCCGGTAGGTATACCGGACACGTCCAGAATACGCAGAACAGAAACACTTACTTTCTGTTCCTGGCCATACCAGACACGTCCGATAGGTTCAGGACAAAACCAATTAATTTACTGCTTGTAATTCTTTGTTTAGCTTTATTATTTATTATATACTAGCATCTCAACAAATAAATTACTCTACTAGAGAGCGATCAAAAACATCATATGGCAAAGTAGAATTCTTTTTAATTGAATCTAATTAGCCACTTTCATTGTCTCACAAATGTACCTATTTGTGAACTATAGAACACTAAACGAACAAAGTGACTATCCTAAAAGGTTTAGGTACTTGTTACCAATGGTGAGGATGAAATATATGATATGTTCATTGAATTATCTTTGGGTCAACCATATAAGGTATTATGATAAGAATTGGTTGATAGATTGAGTGAATATTGTCAAATTGCTTGCTCAACCACCCCAAAGCCTTCATCTCATCACCAAGTACCTACATCATTTAACCTAAGCACACTTTGGTACCCAAGTCTTGTTGGGTCCTTTTGAGTTAGTCAACAAGTGCTTAGGCACCCAAATGGCTTTAGCACTAGTTTGTGGTGAACACATCACCTTGCTAATGCTAACTCCATTTGTGGTCTTCCTAAGCATATCATTGTAAACAAATGTGTTTGGCTTAGGTGAGTTACCATTTGGGCATTCATAGCTTAGATGCCCCTTTCTTCTACAAGCATAGCATATGCGGCCTTTGTTTGCTCTATGCTTGCTTTGCTTGTATGGACATCTATCAACCATATGGCCCATCTCATTGCATCCATAGCATCTTCTTGTTGCAACTTGGGCTTCCTTTCTTGCCTCTTTGTACATTGGGCATTTCTTGGTAGAAGCCTTTTGATTTGTGGCTTCAACCTTGTCGGCCCAACTCTTGTGTGGACACATAGCCCACTCATGTCCATACAATCCACAACCATAGCACATCCTTTTTCCATGTTTCTTGCTCTTGGTTGGGGTGGCCTTGCTTGAGATGTGATTCTTTTGTTGGGCTTTAGAGGAAGCAAGGTTTGAACCCTTCTTAAGCTTCTTCACCATGTTATCACGGTTATCTTGAGAAGGTTGTGCTTTCTCCTTACCCTTCAACCGAATCACATCTTTCTTTAATCTTTTCACCTCTTCTTTGAGCTCTATGTTTTCTATGAGATTTAGCTCAATCGAAGATTGGCTTGCTTGAGGAGCACACTCATTAGTACAAGAAATATTTAATTGAGATGGTGTACTAGTGAGTGAATGTGTGAGAGGTTGAGAGAATTTTACCGATGTGATCACAACCTCATGAGCTACCTCAAGCATGATGCTTGATTCTACTACTTCATCATGAGAGCACTTTAGATGAACATAATTTGCTTGTAGCACATTATACTTGCTTGATAGTTCATCTAGCCTTGCCTTGAGCTCCAAGTTTTCCTTCTCTAGTTGTGAAACACTAGAAGAGGATTTAGTAACTAAAGCATGCTCAATTGACAATTTTTCATACCTTTCACTTAGAGCCTTTAGTTCTTCCATCTTAGAGATGAGAAACAATTCTTGCTTTTGAAGTGATTGCTCTTGCTTCTCAATCTCTTCTTCGAGCTCATCATTCTTTTCAACTATCTTCATGATGATGAACTTGTCTTTGCGGTTGAGATGATCAAGGTTGTAGTTGTCTTCAACTTCAACATCACTCTTATCTTGATCATCTACTTGTGCTTTCTCCTTTTCTTGATCTTTCTTGTTACTCTTTTTCTTGCTTTTCTTGGCCATGAGACACAAGTGATGAGTATCATGAGATACTGAGGTTGACTCATCACTTGGTCGCCACTGGGCTTGAGCATCATTGCAAACAGTTGCTTACTGGTCTGCTGCCTCGGCCATACCGGACACGTCTGGTATGTGTAGGCAGACAACAGGTCATGCGATGCTTACACTTCTTGCTCCAGCTCGGCGCTCTTGAGGTCTTGTGAGGCTTCTTCACTGTATGATGACACAATGGACATACTTTCCATTGACTTGATCTCAAGTGCATCATCATATTTGGATTTTCCATATAAATCAAAAAGTCTAGTCCAAATGAGATGAGCACTCTCCAGAGGTGGTTGTCCATTGAAGATTGCCTCATCTTGAACCTCTACACTCAATGTACTCAAAATAATATTAATAGCTTGAGCATTGAGTTGCACGCATATCTCTTCCTCTTTTGACAAATTTTTGTAGTTGCTCCAATCAACTATAGGAAGAGGTATGCTTGCATCCATAATATACTCAACAAGAGGACTAATATCTCTAAAAGCATTGAGTACATGTATTGACCAAGTTAGAAAGTTTGAACCATCATTTTGGAGAAGCACCGGCTCCAACTCGATAGGCGTTGACATCCTTTTCTCACGGCGGTGAAGCTTTAGGTGAGAACCTCGCTTTGATACCAATTGAAAGGACCTAGGATGCCGCCTAGAGGGGGGTGAATAGGCGTTTCTGAAAATTAACACCTTTAAAAGCGGAAACAATTAGTAAAGGATGGAAACTCCAAATAAGAGTAATACCACCCCTCACAAGTTAGCCACAGAGTATGTAAAAGATACTAAATAAATCTAGGAGCCACAATCCTACAACACAACGATTAGTGCAAGGATCAAATAATTTCAGCATTGAGCTCTAATACCGGACGTGTCCGGTAGGTATACCGGACGTGTCTGTTATGCACGATTTCTACAGAGTAGCCCCAAACTTGCTCCCTTCTATTTTTATCTTCAAACCAAACTGCAGGTATGTACTGGAGATGACAGTAAACACAGTGAACCTGCACAAGAGCTAGAGCAACACAAGTATCGAATGATATGCAAATTGAGACACAATATTTGTTTTACCGAAGTTCGGACTCATTCGAGTCCTTCTCTCCGTTGAGGGGGCTGCGGGCGACCCAGCAAAGGTCAACCCTAGAGGGTACCATGAAGGTCACTCTAGCCGAAGTCTTTTCCAACTCCTTTTCCTCCTTCCACTAGATGATTCTGAGATGGCAGAATCGACCGTTACAAACTTTCCGTGGCACACCACAATCTCTCGGGTGCTCTCCGACGATGCCTAATCGTCTAGGACCGAAGAGTCCAAGAGTAACAAATGCGAATCACAAGATTGACAATATGCACAAGTGCTCAAGTGGTGGCTTGCTCTCTTTTTCAATTTCTCTCTTAACCCACAAATGGATTTTACAATTTGTATTACACACTCACTAAGAGAGGGTTTAGGAGAGTTGGCAAGGCTAAAAAACGTGTGTGTATGTCAGTAGAATCAGTAGCCTCCAAAGGTGGAATCTTGGGGGTATTTATAGCCCTCTTGAAAAACTAGCCGTTGCATACCGGACACGTTCGGTGTGACTCACACTGCGCCAACGGTAACTAAGTTACAGTGAAGTTGTGAGGCATTGGAACTCCCGATGAATGCCGGGACTCCCAACCCTCAGCAAATTTGAAAAACATGTAACTAAGTTAAAGTTAGTGAGGTGTCGGAACTCCCGACGTATGTCGGAACTCCCGACCGTCGGAACTCCCGACTCTCACGTCAGAACTCCCGACCCTCAAGGCTTTTGAAAACTAGCCATTGGCTTCTGGTCAGGCATACCAGACACGTCCGGTATGAATACCGGACATGTCCGGTATGACCAGGACAGTGAACCCTCCAAGTTAGTTAAAGTGCGAGATGTCGGAACTCCCGACCCTTGCCGGGACTCCCGACTGTCGGAACTCCTGACTTACATCGAAACTCCCAACGAACCAACCTGAGAACAACAGTTTTACATCTGCTGGACAAATACCGGACACGCCCGGTATTGCCAGACCAGCAAGAAATCAGTTAGCTCTTTTGTCTCTCAAATACTTAAAACTCACATGGGT
The DNA here is from genome assembly GCF_019320115.1 of Miscanthus floridulus. Lineage (NCBI taxonomy): Eukaryota > Viridiplantae > Streptophyta > Magnoliopsida > Poales > Poaceae > Miscanthus > Miscanthus floridulus. The sequence goes on along the minus strand of NC_089589.1, from coordinate 124,003,692 downwards.
TGGCTTAAGCACTTATGAATAATTATCTATCAACATGATGCATCCCTCTTAATAGTACGACATACCTATTAAACTCAAGATCAAAGGAAACATGAATTTATACCACTTGAGTTGATCTCTTTTGAGTTGATGCTGTCCCTTCCAATCTTCATCAAGTAAGGGTGCTAACATGTTGATGTTGATCTTTTCACTTGAGCATAGCCATCTTGAGCATGTGACTTGATTCCATTCATCAAATTTGAATAATCCCAAATGTATCAAGTCACTTCCATCAAACACTCCAATAGTGATTTGATCCTCCACATAAACATGAACATCATAGCTTGATTAGTACCTCAACTAAATGCAAGTACTTCCTTCTTCACCCTAGCTAGGTTCTTCGGCCGCCAAGCCGTCGCTTGCCCTTCACCCTTGCTTAGTACCTCAAAGCCTTTCCTTGCTATCTTCACCATCTCAAGCCATCAAGTCACATCTTGTGTTGAATCATCCATTCATGTATTGTTATCTTTTTCATTTCAATTTAGCAAGCTTCAAATATGAGACCAATCCATATGCAATTCCTTATGTCTTATTAATTAATTCTTATAAGCTTGCTTTCACATAGAACATGGAAATCCCACAATAATTAAGCCTTTGCATGAATTCCATTTGCATTGTTGTCTTTGTGCTTGAACTAGATTGTTTACACAACAACACATTATTTTGGCTTTCATTAAGTACCTATGAGATAACCTATTACCTGTCCACACTTAGCAAACGGATTAGTCCTTTAATCACGTTGTCATTCAATCATCTAAAACCCACTAAAGGGCTAGATGCACTTTTAGTTACGCCAGTACCACAGCCGTCGAGTGCGGGGTTGGGCGTTTAACGTCGGGGACCTGGTGGTCTGCCTCGTCCAGAGCAACAAGAACCACCACAAGCTCTCTCCGCCATGGGTGGGACCATACGTCGTCGTGGAGGTGCTCTAACCAGGCACCTACAAGCTCAAGACCATCGACGATGAAGTCTTTGTCAATGCCTAGAACATCGAACAACTATGTCATTTTTACCCTTAATATACGCACACTTTCTCTTATCAGTTTCGCTACCAACACTCTGATATTTAGTGACACCCAACCCCAGCAATGGCAGGGGGTCAGGCCTCACTCAGGGGCTGATATGAGCATATCTATCTAGTAGACATTCTCTATGCCCGACCCTTTCTCACGTTAAGACCCAGAAGCTAGGGTTGCAGAAATAGACGCTGAGTAAAACTGGTCGGACTGCAAGAAACCTATGCCCCAGCGGCTATGGCATTTTTGCTCACCAGTGTGATCAGAGTTTTTTCCGCACCCGGAGCTTTCTAGCCTTAACTACAGAAAGAGTTAGTATGCGTCTAAGAGTATATCCACCTAGCAAGCATTCTCTCTGCCCAACCCTATCTCATGTTAAGACCTAGAAATAAGGGTTGCGAAAATGAACGCTGAGTAAAACTGGTCGGACTACAAGAAACCTACGCCCCAGCGGCTATGATGTTTTTGCTCACTAGCGTGATCAGAGTTTGTTCACCCGCACCCCGGGCTTTACAACCTTAACGACAGAAAGGGTCGGAATGCATTAACCTTTTTATACAAAAAGGGGACAAGGGCTAAAAATCTGTTTGGACATAATGAAATTTAAGAGCTTGTTCACTTGTTACGAGTTCACCGCCTGGCTTATCTGCCTAACTAAATTTTTGGGGAGGATGATCTCATCCTCTATCTCTGTAGGAAAGTCCTGTGCCAGCGGGTCACCTAGGTCGGTCAGATGGCTTGGGCCGCTGTTGAGAGACGAACAAGGAGCAATAGGATGCCCCATGCGGGTTATGATGACCCCATCATGAACGATGGACCCGGATTCCACTCAAACATATCTGGTAAGAGCTCCCTGAATCCATCACTAGAGCCATCAAGGTAAGTCATGTGCTAGCGGGTCACCCAAGTCGATCGGACGGCTCGGGCCACTGCCGAGAGATGGGTCACCCTTAATTTATGCACGTCTTCTCCTATTGGTTTCGCTACCGACTCCACTATCTCTAAGTGACGCCCAACCCCAGCAATGGCTAGGGGTCAGTCCTCACTCGAGGGTTGGTAAGAGTATGTCTATTCGGTAGACATTCTCCATGCCCGACCCTTTTTCACGTTAAAAAACTAGAGGCAAGGTTTGCGGAGACAAATGCTGAGTAAAACTGGTCAGACCGCAAGAAAAATACGCCCCAGTGGCTACAATGTTTTTCCTCACCAGCGTGATCAGAGTTAGTTGCCTACACTCCGAGCTTATCCTTTGCCTTTGTAGGAATGGTTTGGAGAGGCCCACCTACAGAATCTCCAACGAGGAGAGGCCAGCAGGTCACCCAAGTAAATCAGATGGCTCGGGCCACTGCCAAGAGATGGGTAAGGAGCAGTGGGAGGTCCCATGCAGGTTATGCCAACTCCATCATGAACAACGGACCCGGATTCCACTCGGACATATCCGATAAGAGCTCCCTGAACCCATCACTCAAGCCATCGAGGTAACTTTACCAACCCCTATTCTGCTTTTCCAGTGCATGATCATTCATTCATCCATTCCCATGCATGCTTTCATACATTCATCCATACATTCATCCCATACATCCAAGCATTGCATATACAATTATTGCATCACAACGCTTCACGTCACGTCACAAAGCGGTAGTCATCTCATTCGATATGAGTGGCGCATAAAACTCGGCCAACCCCTACCAAGCCCAATGGGGCTCGGGGGCTCAAGCCGCCCGACCCCAACTCGGGAATCCGACCGATCGAGGTTCAAAGGCCGGCCCATGAAGGGCTCGAGGCTGCCTCGCGTCAAACAGAGCCAAGGGAGAAAACACAGATGAGCCCTAGCGGCCTTTGCCTGACCTGCTCAGAAGTGGATAGGGTCATCTCGACCTTCTTGTTTGATCCTATCCTCGAGGCATGCCCACAGAATCTCCATCGAGGAGAGGCCAAAGAGCCACCTGAGTCGGTCTCTGGAACAACTCGGGCATCTACCGCGAGGCAGGTTAAGGAGCAGTGGAATGTCACATGAGGGCTATGCCAACACCGTCATAAATGACAGACCCAGATTTCACTCGGACATGCCCATTAGCGAGCTCACCAAGCACGTCACTCGAGCCATCGAGGCAAGTGATGTTAGCTCAACCCCTCCGGTTGCGGAAACTGCGGATGGGGTGACGATCAAAAAGATGAGCCGACCCTCGACCAGACCCTCGCTATGCGTGGGGGCTCGAGGAAAGTTGGACTCGCAAGGAGACTAAATGCCTGGTCATAGAATGATGGCTTAGATCCTAGGGAGGGGGTACATGGGAAAACTAAGAATAACGTTTCTAAAAGAAGAGGCGCTTTCTCCTACTAGTTTTGCTATCCTCTTCTCGATCTTTAGTGACACCTGACCCTAGCAATGGTAGGGGGTCGGGCCTCACTCGGGGGCTGATAAGGCCATATATATATACCCTTTCTTAAGCAGTCGCTATGCCCGACCCTTTCTCACTATTAAAACCAAGAGTTTGCAGAAATGAACACTGAGTAAAACTAGTCGGACCGCAAGAAACCTACACCCCAGCGGCTCTGTTGTTTTTGCTCACTAGTTTGATCAGAGTTTGTCGCCCATACCTCAAACTCTACGGTCTTAACAATAGGAAGGGTCAGAATGCATTAAACCCTTTTTACACATAAAAGGGAGAAAGAACAAATTTATTCAAATGAAACAAAATAACAAGCTTGTTTGAACAAGATAGAAGGGTCGGAACATATCCGCTTATTACAAGATCGACTGCCCAACCTATCTAACTAACTAGCCCCTCCGAGGGAGAACTATGCCTTCTATCTTGTCCACTAGGTCCTACGAAAGGGGAGCCACCGCCGTTTCCATCTCCTCCAGCTCGTGGACTTCATAACCAGGCGCATAGCCATGGCTCATTGCCTCCAGATCGATCCCGTCCCCATAATGAGAATGAACAATCATGAAGGACTGACTGACCCCAGCGTGAAGGGCATTCCTCTCAAACTGGCACACTCGAGCCATGATCTGGACGGCACGAGCCGCGAGCGAGCTAGTCCCCTTTGATCGCACCACCTCAAGGTCATCGCATACCACTCTGAGGGCGATGCTCAAGATACCAAGCTCGTCACTCTCCACCTAAAGATTTCTCCTTTCCTCAGCGGTATCCATAGCTAGCCTGGTAGCAACACTCTCGGCCTCTAGGTTTTGGGTCGTCTCCCTTTCGAGCTTGGCCTGGAGGGAGCCGACCTTTCGCTGTACGTCATCACGCTCTTGGCAGGCCTGGTCATGCTTTCAGAAAGCCTGGTCGAGCTCCTCGTGAACCACACCACATTCCGAGCGGAGCCTCTTCGTAGTTTGGATCAACTCATCCCGTTCCTTGCGCAGCCGAGCGACCATTGTGGCATCTAGGCTTGCCCTTTTCTCTAGGGCCGCGAGCTTCTCCTCGGCTCCTAGCTTCAGATCCCTTTCTTTCTCAACCTCACCCAGAAGATCATGGATCCGCTGGCGAGTTTTGGCGTCCTTCTAGAGCAACTCATCCCGCTCCTTCCTGACCCTAGCGGCCTCTTCGTCATCCTTCTGTGACCTCACCGATAGGGCCTCCAACACCTTCTTGGCCTCGTCAGCGTCCCGACAGGCCTCAGCCATCGATGACCGAAGATTGGCTGCCACCTTGGCAAGGGGAGTCAGCTCGACCACACTCTACTGGGTGGCAACAAGATGAGCTATCACCTCCCTGAGTAGCCGTGCCTCCTCGACGAGGCAGTCCGAGCTTCCTTCTGTTGACAAAGGAACCAAGATTTCCCCCAGCTGTGAGCTATAAGGACTGTAGAAAGACGATGGTCAGGATACAAAAAGTATATAGAGGAAGAAAAGCACAAGAAGCAGGACCAAGCAATACCCGACCAAATGGAACGACAACATCACGCAATGCACCCGTGGCGTGGTCCAGGGCCTCAAGCACGAACGTGATCCCTACGTCGAGGCTCTCCCGCTCCATGCTCTCTGCGGCATCGACAAGGGTAAAAAGCATCGAAGTCGGATCCTACAGATCCATCCACTGTAGCAGGGGGCTCACCCTGCGTGGGTGAGCCACTGCCCACTGACGTTAGGGTCAAGGATGACTCCCCGTCGGCCCTAAGCATGGCTGACCCCTCTCGCCGTGATGTCCCTACTGGGACGCCCCCTCTGGCAATGGAAGGGGTTAGTGGTGCGGATGTTAACCTCTCTCCTAGCACCATGCTAGGCGCCATCGCTTGGGCCACCAATGGCATAGGTCGCTCTGATGCCTTAGGCGACGCTGCGGTTATGCCCGACTGTGACCCATCTGTCATGGCCGCTGCCACCTCCACTTCCATCGGTGGGGTCCCAACTGGCTGCGCTGCGCCTGCCATGATCGGTGTTACGAGCGTGGTCGGCAGCCCCATCCGTCCTGCCATCGGCAGCGATATCATGGCCATCACTAGCTGCTCTATGACCTCCAAAGGCGCCCCTTGAACACCTACGTCCACCGGTCCCACCGAGGGCATAGGCGCCATAGTGGGTGGTGCCTAACTGACCGGTGACCCAATTACACTGGCGTGCTCTCGCCCAAAATGGGCACGACACTAGCCGACCGCTGCTGCATTGATTGGAGGGCGATGCTCTTCTTTGGCACCGATGCCAAAGGATTCCACTGCCTGCCGATGCTACAATGGACGAAAAACATAAGTCACGATGAAATCCAACTAAAACAGGAAAAATAGAGGAATTGATAACTCACCTCAGTGCCGTCGGGCGGCAGATGCGTTTAGGGGATGAAGCCCTCGACCTTTTCTCCACCTCGTCGGAACAAGGCCATTTCAAGCCTGCCCCCTGCTCCTGAGCAAAGGAGCTCACCCCTAGCAGCTCCTGGGGCACATTGCCAGAACACCCCGCTCCCCTCGGCTCTTAGAGCACGACAGTGGAGCCGCTCGCCTCCGCTGGCACCTCAGGCGCGACGGTAGAGCCACCCGCCTCTATTGGCTCCTGGAGCAAGCCAATGGTATGTCCTGCCTCCGTCGGTTCCTAGGGGCATCGTCAGAATGGCCCGCCTTCGCTGGCTCCCCAGACGTGCCCGTCCCTTCACGGAACAAGAAGGGTCCCAACGCCTGCAATTACAAACCGACGCCTGCCAGTGCATCCTCATTCTCCAGGTTGTCCCACTCAATGTCATTGGCTACCATTTCTTCTTCCTCCATCACCTCATCATCATCACCATCGTCATTGTCATCATCTTCATTAGTGTCCTCCCCTTGTTCCCACGCCCGTAGCTTCCGCTGCTACTTCCTCTTCTTGTCCTCCTTTGAATTCATCAGCTGCTCGCCCTCAGCATGATTTGCCACCCTCACGGCCAAATCCCTCGGCAGCGGTGCTAGGTGATCCATGAGGATGAGGTTCCTCGGCTAGTCCTGCCCATCTCAAAGTTAGCCTCATGGGGTCAGGAAATAAATTGAAGAGGAGGCAAGAGAAAGGGAAACTTACGAGGACAACAAAGCCTAGCTCTGACTGTATCAGAGGATGCCTCGGCATCAGGTAGACAAAGTCGAGGGTGGCACCCGCGTCATCCTGCAAGGGCTCCATCGCCTCCTTGATGCGTTGCGTAATCTCAAAGTTGGGGAGCGTTCCCTTGGCGAGCACCGTTCTGTCGAACAATGCCTCGGGCACCATCGCATATAGTGGGAGCACGCGCGTCAACAATGGCACCACCCTCCTCACGTGGTAAGTCCCGATGATGCTTGACCCTTTCAGGCCATTCTCCTTTAGGATGTGGATGGTGGCGATGTGGTCTCAGATCTTTTTCTTGTCCTTCTCTAGGACGCTCCACTTCCTCCACTGCTCCAGGGCATCTTCAATCAGGCGCCCAGTGAACTCCGACAGATGGGCGGTAGGGTCATTCTTGAGGTAGAACCACTATGAGTGCCACCCCTTGTTAGACGTCGAGAGCCACATGGACGAATACTCACCGACTAGATTGTTCCGAAGTTAGATGCTGGCGCACCCCATCAGCATGTGCAGCTCCTACTTACTGCCCTTCTCCCTCTTCTTCTAGATGTTGACAGTGAAGAAATACCTCCACAAGTTGAAGTGGGTGCTGATCCCTAGGAATCCTTCACACAGCATGATGAACACCGCCATGTGCTGGATCTTGTTGGGATTGAGATGCTGTAGCTCAATCTTGTAGAAGTGCAGTAGCCTCTGGAGGAATTTGTGGGTGGGGGTCGTGAGCCCACACTCGTGGAAATGGGTGAACGTCACCACATAGCCATAGGGCGGCGATGACAAATCCTCATCGCCGGGCAGCAACCACTCCTCGGCCAAGGTCCCCATGTGGAGAAGACCACGACAGACAAGGCCCTCCATGCACTGGAAGGTGATGTCAGAATGGCACCATGGATCCATTAGAGGTGGGGGCAGATGGATGCGAGCTCAATGGCGGTGGAGATGTAGAGGCATGAAACCTAAGTGTTGGTGGCGGCAACATGGCTGCGGAGGTAAGGATGCAGGCATGACCATGACACAAGGAGGGCTAACCTTTTGGATTTATAGGGGTGATGGGTGCGAGGAAACCAACCTCCCACCAAGATCTCGGCGCCTGCCATGACCTGTCACCACGTCTCATCATGGGGCGTGCGCACGCAACCTATGGCCGTCCCCTCGAAAAATGCGCCGGACATTTCACCTCCTCGAACGGGCCATGACCCATCACAAGTAAGAGGGATACAGAGCTGAAGACGCTCCTACGGCCCATCTAGGCCTAGGAGTTCGAAGGTTGGCCCACCGACGGGTTTGACAACTACTCCGGGCACCTTTAGAGTGAGGGGAGGAAAATGATGAGCCCGCTAGCAGCCAGTACCCAGGCACACGAGCGCCGTGGGCATCCCAACCCATGTTTGAGTCTTGCCTAGATACGACCCATGGTTTTTCCTCAAAGAAAGGCAGAGAGCCCTCAGGACCAGTCGAACGGACCCGAGAACTATATGGATTGACTGCTGAGAATCTAGAGTCGGTCACCAGCTAACCGAAGTCGAACCCCCATGAACAGGATGCTGGGGCCCCACTCAGACTTGCCCGTTAACACCCAATGAGCACCATGATTCGTCCATAGAGGAAAATCATGGCACGGCTCAGCTGCTCTATTTTTATAAAAAAAAACACATGAGGGAAGACGATCACAAAGACGATCACAAAGACGATTACAAAGACGATCACAAAGATGACCCTGCTACGGGCGGGGGCTCAAGGATAGTTGGACTCACAAGGAGATCGAACGCGCAGACGCAGAATGATAGACCCCTGTAGGGGTTGGAATCAGGAAAGACCTTTTCTGACCCACCAAATCTCACGGCTATACCCCCAAGGGGTCCGATTACGACGAAAGGGAATCGCCGTCCCCAGGACACACCATGAGCGACAAAAGAAGGCTAAGGCCCTTGGAGTCCTCCCATTCAGAAAAGCCTTTGAAGGAGTATTTTACTCCTCTGCAGGCTCATGGGCTACTATCGGGGACCAATACTAGGGTACCCGAAGAGGAGGAGCTAATGGTCATCAACATTGATTCATCCGAGCAGTCAAGAGCACGACTATAGCTCCAACCAACCCCCAAGTGCATAGGCTCCGCCTCACCCGACCATGGGGAGTGGGCTCTGCCCCGCTCGACCCTGAGGCCAAAGGCTTTGTCTCGCCTGACCCCGAGGCCATGGGCTCCGCATCGCCCGACCATAGGGGGTGAGCTTTGTTTCACCCGACCTCTGGGTCAAGGGCTCTGCCTCACCTGGCCTCTAGGTCAGGGGCTCCATCTCGCATGACCCCTCAGGCGTGGCTCCTGACGGAAGCCCATACCGCCACCAACCACTATGGGCCAGAAAGCACAACCCAAGGTCAAATTTCTAGCATCATGCTGGGAGCGGGCACATCTCAACATGACCCATGCCTGCGACATGTCACTCCAGGGAACTCACATCACCAATAGTGATGGACGTGTGGTCACTATGCTGCCTACTCCCTATACAGTCGCTAACTAGCATGCTGGTTCACCGCATCGCCCACTAGGGCAGAATGAGACGTTACAACCCGCTGACAATGCTAGGGCGTGGCATCAGCGGTGAATAGGCTCCCGAGGTGGAGCCATCCCTATCACCATCTGTAGTGTCGATGGGACTCGCACAAAGGAAAAGAAAGGCCCGACATTCCTAGAAGCCTTCCTCTCCTTGCCTCTTCTCCCTCTGTCTCTCTGTGTAACCTGCTCTTCCCCTTCGTCTATAAAAGGGGAAGCAAGACATCCTAGGATGGGGTCGGCTCACCACTCTACATGGCTGTAGACATCAAAACACACACCCTTACACACCTTAGGAGCACACACACATCAGAGACTTGGGACATATCCCTCTCTCGCTCGTTTATAACCCCTACTACAAACTTTTAGTGCCGGTAACACGAGCAGCAGTGACAAACTGGACATAGGGACTTTCTCCCCGAACCAGTATAAACCTCGTGTCCTCTAAGCACACCATCCGAGCCAGACACATAATACTAGAAATTTACTCGTCGGTGGTAACTCGAAACACCAACACTTTTCGTATATGAATTCTACGCTGCTAATATACATCCATATATACATACGTATAAGGTTCCGTTTGAGTATTGTACATAAATAACACACTAAAATGTATGAAACTAGATATATACAAATATTTCAAGAGGTTGTGCATGTATCAATATGTGCATATATAATAAAGTCACAAATGTACTCATGTCCTTGAGATTTCTTGCAACCCTAATTTTTCGTCGTTTGGCTACTAGGTATGAATTCTTGAGGGTCATAGTAGTACGCGCCCTTGGGATCTATGACCTACTCCAAAAGAAATCCAGACAATTCCTCTTGAATTGCTTTGATCTGGTCACATCGCAGGACCTTTTGCTTCCTCCATTCAATCTTTAATTCGAATGAAAGCAAAAGTATGAATATATATATATATATATATATATATATATATATATATATGATTATATATATCAACACAATGGTAATAAATAAATTGTGTATATTTTTACGTACTTTGAGGATATCTTCACTTGTTCTCCTTGAGTACTCCATGAGGAACTCGTAGACATAGTATCCACATAAGTTGTTCCTCGATCCCTGCTGCAGACACCACTTTACGAGAAAAAGATTCATCATCAACCAATGAAGCATGGTAATAATGAATTGAACTAAATAAAGGTGCAGTGACCTAGATAGTACTTACTGGGTATTGGACTATATGTAGAGGCACTTCCCAATTACCATAATGGTGTTTCTCGGTGAACTTTTTCCACGCACTACTCAACAAAATAAATAAATGGAGTTATATTATTAAAATGGCATAAGAGAGTATATAGAGTGTGCGAGACCGAAATTACCACTAGAGTATATTGAGGATTTCTTGGTAATCTGCTTGGGATTTTGTCGCTGAGTCAAAGATTTTTGCATGATTCCTGGTCATATCAATGACTAGCAGTATTGAGTGAAAGCTACATGTTTATACGTAGGCATAACTCATTAACTAAAGTTAACATGGAGTAAGCAAAATAAAATGGGCACAAGACATTCACACTCACTTGAAGCCGTATGGGAAGAGTATCAGTGTCTTGTTAGTGTTCTTATCTAAGAACCTGAACAGAAGCTTCTCTACTTGAGGTCGCCATCTATCATATGGAGTAACCCTGTCCTTGAATACACGATTCAAATCAATGAAACCAACCTCAGTCATTGCTTTTTTCTATAGTTTTAGCATCTCATATCTGCATATATATAGTACAATATATATAGTGTGAGGATAACTATATATGAACAATGAACTAACATGCAAGTTACTTCAATTCAATTGTAGAAAGAATCACTTACAGACACCAACAACTAACGAGAGATTTGTCGAGAGCATCTCGGTTTAATAGTTGGTGTAATTCGTTGAACTCAATATGTACAACGTCATAGCCCAAGTAATGCTCTGGTCTCACTCTGGCAACAAGCGATGCTACTTTGTCATTCTCGGTCACTTTTAAGTACCACTTGTTCAACAAGAACATCTGTGTACCCAGTGATGAGTAGTACTTAGGCTTGACAAGACTCTGGCCATACACATAGGTCTGGTAAATATCATAGTCGCCTATTGGTATCGATGCTCCCCCCATGAGTTGTTTAGCCGTGAGACCTATGGTGGCCATGAAGTCTTCAAGTGCCTGCTTCTTTATTGGACCACCTTGTGCATTTATGAAATCACCCTCAACAACTAGTGGGTCGATGATTGCTTAGATTGCTGCCCGAGCTGTGCAACATCTTTCCCTGCCCTCTTTGCTTTCAGCGACGCCTTATATGACTTGTCGAGAGAGCGTTCAGAGTCCGATAATGGTGAGGGCTTATGTGCATCACGCTGCTTTTTCTCGCACTCCTTGATTTTTTGCTTAGTTCTCGTTGAGCTATGTAGTGCGGCTTTGGTGGGTTTTTTCTAAAGTTCCAACCTCCTTGCTTTTGATTCTTCTAAACTTTTCCACCAGTTATCCAAATATTTTTGTGCCACCGCTTTTGATTCCTCTTCAGACTTCTCATAATGTAGCTTCTCCAGAGGGGGCTTTGTTTTACGACGGTTGGCTTTCTTCTTCACCGAGGGCAGGGGCCTCTTCTGGCTCTACAACGTGGGAGGCGGAGGAGGGGGAGACCTCCTTGGAGGAGATGGAGATGCAGCCATGCCATGGAATGTATCATCGTCTAGAGCACTCTGATGATCATCATGGGATGGAAGTGGACTCAGGTTGGGAGACCTGTGAGTACAAAAATGATTGGGAGTAAATGGTTATTACACGAGAAGCCAATAATTGAGAATGATTAATTATTTAAAAAACTGTTTCATTCACTTTCATCCGCACCTATCATGAGGTAGTTGAGGAGGAGGTGATGGTACCCTAGCCGCCGCACCTGGAATAATGATATAGCGCTTGTGCTGTAAAATGAATGAATGCTCTGCTTGTCCTAGGATCTTCTCCCCATCACTATCAGGAAAGTCAAGAGGCACTTCCCTATGGTCTTTGATAACTCTATCCACCGATACGCTATAATAGCTAGGTGGAATTGGATTCCCATGGATTATTGGTGTCTTGTCGGGGACCATAGGAGAAACAATACCGTGCGCCAACAAGACTGTGGCACTAGTATTCCCCAAGGGAATGTGCAGCTCATGTGGTGTCAAAGGCATGGTGATGTCATCCATGTGTAAGTGCTACAATGCTTCATCTTGATTTGGGAGCTCAGTGGAAGCACAGCTGCTTCTTAGCTGAGTGGGGCTAATGTTGATAGCATGCTCTGATGTTGATGACTGCCTTTGGCTACTCAACTGTAGTGCCACTTACCATTTGATTTCCTCTTGCATTCTTGCCTCCATGCTTAGTTCTCGCTCCTACAAATGAAGCACTGCCTCCTCCAACCTGCGGATCTGCTCTGCCTCCTCATCCTTCCTTCGCTGGCAGTTTCTATAGGTAGCGGCATCCTCGGGGAAGCCATGCCACCACAAAATTAACCCTTTGCATCATGTTCGCCCAGGGTGTTCAGGAGTCTAGAGGGCGTATGTGAGCTCATCCTTCTCTCAGTTGGGCACAAAGGCATCTATAATTTGGAAAAGTCTTTGTACTATTGTTCTGATTTGCTCACCAACAACCAGCTCCCCGGTCTCTGTGTCCAGTGATCCCCCATGCACGAAAAACCAATTGTTGGAGCGTTCGGGCCAATTGATTGAAAATGGATTTATCCCTTTGGCAAGCAGGTCTTCCTCCATTCTTTGCCACTTTGGAATGGCACTCAGGTAGCCACCTGATCCTGTTTTGTGATGGTAGCTTCTGTCACGCATTCTATTGGTTCCTTCTCACCCGTTCCTCACCCTCTTCTGAGGTCTTATACCTCACAAATTCAGGCCAGTCGTCCATCAACTTTTTGTACGGGCTATTTTCACTAAAATCTGGAGTTAGATTCTTTTTGACATATTCAATGTACAACTTCTACTTCTAGGTCTAGAATTGTGTGGCCATCTTCTTGAGAGCCCAACTTTTAACAAGATTTCTTAAATCTTCACCTACTGGTAGAGTGAAATGTGCAGTGATTGAATCCCAAAGAATGTCCTTTTCTCACTCGGAGACAAAACTGATCAGAGGATCATCCTTCCCCTTTTTTCCATTCACAGACGCTAATCGGGACCCAGTCCCTAACAAGAACCCCACAGTGGTTTATAAACTTCTTTGCATTGTTTTTTGGCAGGAGCGGTTTGTTGGTATTAGGATCGACTTCTGTGATTTTGTAGTGGCCCTCTAACGGTTTTGTTGGGCCTCGTACACTTTTCGTTGACGTCATCGATCCAGAGGGCTACGTACGTAGAAACACAAAGATTCAGTAATATATATATATATATACAAATTAATGGAATTATGTTTAATTTCATATATATAAGAGAGGCAAGATTATTAACAAATATACCTCGCCAACATTTTCTTGCATAGGATTTTCTTGCACAAGAGGTTCTTGCTCATCTTCAAAATTCAATAAGTATTGAGAGCCATCATCGAACTCCGGGTCGGCCTTGTTCTGGTTGTTGGGGCCATATTGAGTGTCGGCAATGATAATGTTAATCATGGCCTCATTCTAGTTGTAGTCGTCTTGCGGCTCGACCATCTTAATTACCACAACTATATATAAATGAAAACCATACACTAGTCATGCATATGCTAATTAATGAATAGAGCCAGGGCTCAAACTTACATAACTATGGAATTCAGGGTTATTATTTATGCCAAGCTCTAGTTAGGGTTTGCATGCACGGAACTCGATTAGGATATATATAAGGGTTTGGAGCGGAGCTCGGCCGGGTTAGGGTTATGAGTGAGTTCAAGATATTAGGATATATATCATGATCTACATTGGTGTATATAAATATATCAAAATTCGTGTCACACTAATTATGAAGAATCAAATTGAAATATATATAACTATAGAATTCAGGGTTATTATTTACGCCTTTGTTAGGGTTTGGAGCGGAGCTCGGCCGGGTTAGGGTTTGGAGCCAAGCTCAAGATATTACGATATATATCAACATTAATGTCAATATATCAAAATTTAGATATATATACCAAAAAAACCATAGCACTAATAAAAACAATCTTTTCAATTGTGACGAAGATTGTAATATATTTCTACAACTATATATTGTAGTACCCTACTACATTTTTTCTACAATTCATACCACTCAAAATTTTTTCTATATATATATATTTTATATTTAAGTAAACTACTACATTTTATCTATTTTGTCTACAAATAAAATTTATCTACTTTTTCTATGCAAAAAAAAACAATATGCACACACACACATCACGCACACACTGTTGCTCACATATAGCACGACGAGCATGAGCACGACGATGAGGACGAGCCCGAGCCCGAGCAGGGCGAGGAGATCGAGGATGACGAGCGTGTACCCACATGGAGCCAGCCGGGATGAGGTGCGCGTGCGCGTAGAGCTAGCCGCCAGAGAAGAAGGACGAGCTCGAGGCGGTGCTGGCCAGAGGTGATCTCGATGACGAGGACGACACGTGCGCGGCAACGGGGACGACGACTAGCACTCTGGTGAAGGGGACAACGGCTGCACGGTGAGGCGCACATGCACGTGGAGTTGGGGACAAAGTTGGCGATGACAAGGACGAGGATCGATGACGACGACAAGGGCGCGGCGGATCCAAATCAGATCTGGGCGAGGGCGAGGATGATGGCGGCAAATCCAGGTCTAGGCGCCACGCACGTATGGGAGAGGCGTGAGCCAGGCCGCTGGTAGAGAAGGTGAGAGATGGTAGAGGTGTGTGGAGGTGGCTGGAGGCGATGAGGAGCGGCAGCGGTGTGGTGGCTCTCGAGCGAAGAATGAAGATGATGGAGGGGGAGAAGAAGACGAGGCGATATATATTTGGGGACCTTTAGTGCCGGGTGAAGCCATGACCTGGGACTAAAGGATCTTTAGTCATGGGTGATGGTAAGAACCGAGACTAAAGGTTTGACCTTTAGTCCCGGGTGGAGCCACGGCCCAGCACTAAAGTTGTTTTTAGGCCGGCTGCGAAAATGCCGCCCACCTTTAGTCCCAGCTAGTTGATCCACCCGGGAGTAAAAGTAGGCTGCAGTTTGGCTTCCCGCCAGTTTCTAGAAGTTTTTCCTTTTTTATATATTTCTTTGATATAAATATGCAGGGAGTTGTTAATTGCATAGTAAATAAAATATTAGCCAAAAAATTACAAAAACATTCCTGGACCTGGTTTTGGATTATTATACACAACAAAAATATGTAACCAAAACTCTTTTGTTTTATCGTATAAATATTTAGCATAGTGTAAATAATAATCACAATTTGCATGATGCAAAAATGTACTACTTGATTAAAATCATTAAAACTATTGCTTTTCAATAGGAAATTAGTTTTCACATCTTATTAACGTTAATCATTTCATTTTTCATAACACATTCTCCACAGGAAATCCACCATCAAGCAGAAAATTCATTTAAACCGTAGAAAATATGAAAACACAAAAAAAAAATCTAAAGTCACAATTATTACATAATAGGTCTAATACATCACCATATCAAGCCGGAACAGCAATGAACTTCTTCTTGACGTATGTCCCTTGGTTATGATCGCGCCGTAACCATGGAGTGTCCTCATTATTTAGCAGGATGCTTGGGTCACTATTTATTGTGAAGGGCAGAATTCCATCATTCTTTTCATAATCTTCTGACATGTTAGACCTATCCTCGATTCCCATGATGTTTCTTTTCCCTGAAAGAACTATGTTTCGCTTTGGCTCATTGTCTGAGCCGTTGTCGTTGGTTTTCCCATATTTGGTTTGGTAGATATGTCCTTCACATAGAAAACCTAATACACATCCTTGGCTAAGACGAATGGTTTGTCGTTATATCCAAGATTGTTGAGGCCCACTGTTATCATTCTGTACTGATGGTCCACTGTTACCCCACCTCCGGTCACCTTCACCCATTGGCACCGAAATAAAGGGACCTTAAAATAAGGTCCATAGTCTAATTCTCATATCTCCTCTATGCGGCCATAATATGTTTTCTTATTCCCATTTGGGTCTGTGGCATCTATGCGGACACCACTATTTTGGTTGGTGCTCCTTTTATCTTGGGCTATCATGTAATATGTATTGTCATTTATCTCATACCCTTTGAATGTCAGGATATGCCAAGATGGTTCCCTAGAAAACAAGTACAGTTGGTCATCAAGACTCTTGTCACCCTGACATAGTTTTCGCAACCAACCACCGAAAGATTCCATGTGCCGACGCATAATCCAGGCTTCAGTCCTCCCCGAGAATTTGGATCATACAATGTCCTTTTGTACCTCGATATACGGATCCACCAAGGAGGAGTTTGTAGAACTATGTAGTGTGCTTTACGAAAATAATCATCCTCCTTGCCAATATATGCTTTCTTCTCTAGTGTTCCCTTTACACTTAGTCTTCCCTCATATCAAGATTCAGGAACACCAATCGGGTCGAGGTCAGGAATAAAATCAACGTAGATCTCAATGACCTCCTCTATTTCATAGCCCTTGGCGATGCTTCCTTCTGGCCGAGCACGGTTGTGAACATATTTCTTTAGGACTCCCATGAACCTCTCAATGGGGAACACGTTATGTAGGAACACAGGACCGAGAATACTAATCTCTTTGATCAAGTGAACTAGGAGGTGCGTCATAATATTAAAGGAGGATGGCAGGAACACCAACTCAAAGCTGACAAGACATTGGACCATGTCATTCTGTAGATTTGCTAGATGCGCTGGATTGATCGCCTTCTAAGAAATTGTGTTGAGGAATGCACATAGTTTCATGGTGGCTAATCGTACATTTGGAGGTAGACTCCCTCTCAATGCAACCGGAAGCAATTGCGTCAAGAAGCACATGGTAGTCATGAGACTTTAAGTTTAGGAATTTCTTCTCTGCCACATTTATTATCCCTTTTACATTCGAGGAGAAGACAGATAGGACCTTGATGCTGTTTAGGCACTCAAACATGCTTTCCTTCTCTTCTTTGCTAAGAGTGTAGCTGGCAGGACTTAAGTACTGGCGTCCATCATCCACCATCTCTAGATGTAGGTTCTCTTGTTCTTTCATACACTGCAGGTCCTGTCATGCTTCCACTGTGTCCTTAGACTTCCCAAACACACCCATGAAGCCTAGCAGGTTCACACAAAGATCCTTCGTCAGGTGCATCACGTTGATCGCGCTACGGACGTCTAGGACTTGCTAGTAGGGTAGCTCCCAAAATATGGAACGTCTTCTTCCACATGGGTGTGTGTCCGTTAGCATCATTCGAAATAGGTTGGCTGCCAGGTCCCTTCCCAAAGACTACTTGTACATCCTTGACCATATTGAATACATCCTCAGCACTACGGTTGTCAGGCTTTGTTTGGTGCTCTGCCTTACCTTTAAAATGCTTGCCTCTCTTTCTTAGGGTGTGATTTAATGGAAGAAAATGACGATGGCCTATGTACACGACCTTTTGATATTTTTTTAAAAAATATACCTTCCATGTCATGAAAACAATGTGTGCATGCATTATATCCCTTGTTTGACTATCCTGAAAGATTACTAAGAGCAGGTCAATCATTGATTGTTATGAACAACAATGCTCGTAGGTCAAAGTGTTCCTGTTTGTACTCATCACACACATGTATACCCGTGCTACTCCACAAAAGTAGAAGTTCCTCAACTAATGGCCTTAGGTACACATCAATGTCATTTCCAGGTTGCTTTGGGTCTTGGATGAGCTCTGGCATCATAATGAACTTCTGCTTCATGCACAGCCATGGAGGAAGGTTGTAGATACGTAGAGTAACAGGCCAAGTGCTATGACTGTTGCTCTGCTCCTCGAAAGGATTCATGTCATCCGTACTTAAAGCAAACCTTAAGTTTCTTGAGTCATCTGCAAACTTCAGGAATTCTCTGTCGATTGCTCTCCACTAGGACCCATTAGCGGGATGTCTCAACATATCGTCTACCTTACGGTCTTCTTTGTGCCATTGTAGCTACTTTACAAGCTCTTTGTTTCTGAACAAAAGTTTTAAGCATGGTATTATAGGAGCATACCACATCATCTTGGCATGGATGCTCTTCCTAGGATGTTCACCGTCGCCCTCAACATCACCAGGGTCATCTCGTCTGATCTTATACCGCAATGCATGGCATACCAGGCATGCATCCATATTCTCGTACTCCTTGCCTCGGTAGAGGATGCAGTCATTAGGACATGCATGTATCTTCTAGATTTCTAATCCCAGAGGGCAGATGACTTGTTTTGTTGCGTATATAGTGCCAAGCAATTCATTTGTCTTTGGAAGCATCTTCTTTGTGATAGTCAGTAACTCCCCAAATCCCTTATCAGATACACCATTATTTGCCTTCCATTGCAGCAATTCCAGTGTGGTACCCAATTTTTGTTGCCCCTCTTCGGCAGTCGGGTATAGCAATTTCTTGTGATCCTCTAACTTGATCTTCTCCTTATCACTTTTGTATTCTCTCTGTGCATCATAGATGCCCTGACCAAGATCATCATCGGGCTCATCTTCTGCCGCTACCGCTTCTTCAGCTTCCCCCATTGCAGTATCATCAAAGGCACCATATTCAGCAAAACCACTAATAATCATGTTGTCATCATCCCCTTCTTCATCTTCTTCCATTATAACACCTCTTTCTCCGTGCTTTGTCCAGCAAATATAGTTTGGCATGAAACCCGACATAAATAGGTGTTTGTGAATTTTCCTTGAGCAAGAATAATTCTCCTTATTCTTACATAGAACACATGGGCAGATGAAACCATTCCGCGTGTTTGCCTTGGCCACATTTAAGAAATCATGCACGCCCCTCATGAACTCTGGGGAGCGGTGGTTAGCGTTGTACATCCATTGCCGGTTCATCTGCATTACATGACGTACACCATATTAAAAACTTGTAATAACCCATATTATACAACATGCATGGTTTGTAGTTAATTAAAAGATCCAAAATATCCATTAATCAACATGATTAATTAATATCCTATACCACACAGTTGTTTCACGTACTCTCGAACATTAATTTATTAAAGCCTTGATACAATGTAGACAATCCCAAATAGCACTAAACAAACTAAACCTACAATGCACTTCAGCAGAATAAGGATTTCGCGACCAATTCCAACTAAAATAGACAGATCATTCTTCTGCTGGTTCAATGCCTCATCTTACACAGGTGCACTCTCATCAGCCGCCTTAGTCTCCTTTGCAAGAGATTTTTGGACGTGCTCAACATACTCTCCCACCCAGTACCAACCGTCACATGATGCATTGCCATCCCACTGAAATTACAATAACAAATCAAGAACTTTAATCAAAATCATCACGAAAAATGGCTACAAACCATAGCAAAACATGACAAAAAAAAATTACTCACTTCGTGATCCGAACACATATAGAGGATGCGCCCCTGGTTGGGACCCTTCTTCTTCAGCCTGTACTCCCTCACAATCTTCTACCCACACTTGCCGCACGCAATGAGAGGGAGGTCCGGCCTTAGTCTCTTAGGGACCCCATGTGAGGCCGAGGACCTGGATGCAGTCGCCATCTATGACTCTCTATACTCATTTTCATCAACTACTATAAGTTTCTCATTTTGTGAACCGTGAAATTAAATGAGCTATATACTAAAAAAACCTTTTATTTCTTAATTTCTAAACCTTGCATGAAATGAGGCAATGAAAGGTGCATACTAGTTTTGATGAGCTACTATAAGATTCCATCATCTACATATGCAAACTATCAAGTGATTTTGAGCTCAAACGACATATAAATAAAAAATATCCACCATTATTCCCAATCTAGAAAACCCAAAAATTCTCTATTTCTAGACCATGAAATGAGGCAATGAAAGGTGCATACTAGTTTTGATGAACTACTACAAGCTTCCTTCAACTTCATATTCAAACTATCAAGTGATTTCGAGCTCAAATGGTATATAAATAAAAAAACCACCATCATTCCCAATCTAAAAAACCACAAATTTCTCTATTTAAAGAACAAGAAATGAGCCATGCTAGTGATGAAACATGGGAGGATGAAGTTGGTAACATTTAGAACCGAAGAATGGATGGAGGAATGAAGTCTTCACCAATCCCGCAAGCATGAACTCCTTCCATGAGCAAGAACAGAGAGCAGGCAAAGAGCTTGAAATGGCTCCGGCTGGGGGAGGAAGAGGGAGAAAGTATATAGCCTGGGACATGTAATCTTGGTTTGTGGTATAAAACCGGGCTATAGGTAGAGTTCTAGTCTCGGTTGGAGCCACCAACCGAGATTAAAGGTTTAGTCACGGTTGGTAGCTCCAACCGGGACTGAAGGGTGACCTTTAGTCCCGGTTTGAACCACGAACCGGGACTAAAGGTCCCCTCCTGCTCTCCTCCTACAAAAGATGCGCCTCTAGCCGTTGGGCAGGGGACTTGAGTCCCGGTTGGTTGCTCCAATCAAGACTAATCCTGTCTTTAGTCCTGGGCCCAAAAATAGTTGGGACTAAAGCCTAGAACCGAAAGTCTGTTCTCTACTATTGTTATTCTCAGTGTCTTGTCATGTAGATTTCCACTTTCTAAACACCTTCTCTCGTTCCTTTCATGCAGTTTCTACTCCTATGTTTGTGATACTGTGCTCCTATCCCTGTCGTGTGTTTTTCTCCGTTCCTTCGTTAAAAAATATGAGCTCCAACCTGTCAGGAATTTAGGCATTTTCATGTTTAATTTAATATAGAAAAATAGTAGTAAATTCGTGACAACAAATATATGCACGTGTGAACTACTAGTGGCAACTATGATGAATATACTGATCATGTTTAAGAGCACAAAAACCTTACTGAATATAGAAATCGTAAGACTAGAAGTATACCCAGCGGAGGGACCTATGCTCAAGGCACCCGTGGCTCCATTCACATGAGTCGACATCGTATGTTGCTCGAAGTAGCGGACCACAGTCGATGCAGGACGATGTTCGCAATGCAGTCCCTCGAACGTCCACCGAGAAGTAGAAGATCCGAGGAAGAAAATGAAGACGTCGGCAGTCACCAGGAAGAAGCGAACAGTCACGGAGACGCTTCCCAAAAACCTGATCGACCGCACACCCGAGCAGGTGTCGCTATGCGGGACGGCGGTTCTGGACGCCAGCTCTCCCAACACTCCGTGCTCGCGGAGGATTGGGATGGGGAAACTCGGGAGCAACTCAACAGAAGAACGATGGTGCTGGATGTGTTGTGTCTCGTCTGCGTGGCTGAAGGCGAGCACACCTTTCTTATAGTCACAGAAGATGGAAGGTGAAGTGTAGAGAGGATGAACCTGGACATCATGAAATGTTCATGAATTACTAGTAACCTCAACCATAAATATGGGGGCTACTAGTAACTACAACCATAATCATGGGAGTTACTAGTAACCGCAGCCATAAATATGACCGTTACAAGTTCAGCCATCAACTACATTTCAGTCCACCACTTTATTGCACCTAGCATCTAATATAACCTTAGAATTTATTTGATTTAATTATTAAATAAAATATGGGCCGTGCCCGCATTAAATCTAACACAACCTTGATGTTTTGTTTTCATTGTTTTTCCTACATTGCTTTCGAAGTCATCTTCTTAAACTTTCTTTTGTTCTGAGTTCCTATAGGATTTGAAATATTAGGTCATTTCATTTCTCTGATTTTTCCTATTCTATGTTTTGTAAGTCCTTTGTTCAAAGGGAGCTCTATTATTTATACCTTCTATATAAGGTTCTATCAATCACCTAATCATTCCCATGAAGTCAGGAACCAGACCACTCAATGGGCCAAAAGCGATCTTTCGGGCTCAGACTCGGAAGATGAGAGGCTCTCGTGTCGGATAATAATTAAAACGAGAAGACACTGACCAGATGGTAGAGACGTGCCGCGCGCAGCAGCCGTGCAGCGTCTGCGTGGTGCATCTTTACTGACGTGTCTCTGTGGACTCTCGACTTGAACTGAACCGCACAATGGAACGGACTGTCACACAACATATTAATTAGTACTGTACAATGCAATTCAATACGACCCTGAAGATAATTATTTGACTAATTATATATTGTTCACCTGGGCGATATAAATAAGCGTTCAGGCGAAATGGCTAGCCCCCGGAGAGGGCCGGGATGGCAGCGAAGGCCAACGAGCGGTGGAGCCTGGCCGGCGCGACGGCGCTGGTCACCGGCGGGAGCAAGGGGATCGGCCATGCCATCGTGGAGGAGCTGGCATCCTTCGGCGCGCGGGTGCACACATGCTCCCGCAACGCCGCCAAGCTGGAGGAGTGCCGCCGTTGGTGGTCGGAGGAGAAGGGTCTGCAGGCCACCGTCTCCGTGTGCGACGTCGGTTTGCGCGCCGAGAGGGAGCGCTCATGGACACCGTCAAGGACGTTTTCGCTGGCAAGCTCGGCATCCTTGTAAGTAAGAAGCGCAGATGTGAACTACCCATGAATTGAATGAGTCCTTATAGAAGCATCGACGTTTTGGTTGCTTGGCAGGTGAACAACGCGGCGCAGGTGATCTTCAAGCCGGCGACGGAGTACACAGCGGAGGACTACGCGCGGATCATGGCGACCAACCTGGAGTCGTGCTTCCACCTCAGCCAGCTCGCGCACCTTCTCCTCCGGAAATCCGTCGTCACCGGTGGGGGAAGCATTGTCCACATCTCCTCCATTGGGAGCTACCTTGGCGCCCCCAACATGGAGATTTACACCACTACCAAAGGTATTGCATATTTGTATCTCTAGAGCCGGGGTAGTAGAATATATACAGAGTGACTAGTTCCCGGATGTCCGACGCACGCCCAGACCCACGCCCCGCGTCCATCCCCGCCGGAGGCAGCATACGTTCGGTGCGAGCTTCCTGCGCCGATGCACGCAGCACGGAGGCCCGCGTCCTATCCCGCCTGATGCGCCACGCCCATGCCCATCCTGCTCCACATCCCGGCCGATCTGCCGCGGCATCCCATCCCTGCCACTCTCGAGTCCGCAGCCTCCATCTTTGCTACAACAGGGAGCCGCAGTAGCCTGACCATCGAGGGCTTATGCTTCCTCCACACCTACATCCATATCTATTTTTGCAACACTTAATAAAACAATTGCGACATACGCCTGAAACGGATAAAACATTCAGAACATACACTTACAACATTGCCATTTGTAACATATGCAACATCCAGATGAAACACTGAAAAACAATCTCTTCAAACATGTGTGTATAGCCATAACAACATATGCAACATCTAGACCAATTTTTGTAACATCCAGATAAAACACTTTCAACATAAGTCTGAAAACATCTGAAACATTTAAAACGTACGCTTAAAATATGCGTGTATAGCCATAGCAACATATGCAACATCCAAATAAAACCCTTAAAACATACGTCTGAAACAACTGAAACACTTGAAACATGGACTTGCAACATGTCTGAAACACTTGAAACACAGTGTCGTCGGCTGTCATGCCCTACATAGTGGGAAACTGTGATGGCATAGGCCTCCCCTTCCTGCCGATGGAGTGAGGTGGATGGGGGCACAGGTACAGGTGCAAGCGTAGGCATCTGCAAGCGCATGCGCATGCCTCCCCTTCCACGACGATCGAGGTGAATGAGGGAGTGTAACACTTTGGGTGTTATGAGCTGACTCAGCACCTAAGTTAAGGTCGCGGAGAGATCAAGCCGAACATGTTTTCGAATTTTTAACAAGTTAGAACGCGTATGAAACGGGAAAGCGATCTCGGTAAAAAAAAAGAAGATATAACTTGTGTATAGTGTTTATGTAAAATGATGAGCGAATAGGGTAGATAAGAATGCAATTATAATTTTCGGAAGTGAATATTGTAACTAGGTTTTTTGGGAGCTCAACATCAAATCCGTGATTTAATGGGAACTTTCGTTGAATCGACAAGAATTTGGATTGTGTTTAAAATATCGTTTTGGAAGAATTTGGATTGTGTTTAAAATATCGTTTTGGATGAATTAAATTGAGTAAAATAGTTAAAAGGTCCTCATATATTTTGCTCCAATGGGTTAGTAGGAAGTTTGGGCTATTGCAGGGAGTACGGGTTGGTCGAGGTTAATAGGGTTAGGCCTTTTAGAAATAAGGGCAAAAGTGTTAAAAGTTGCTTAGCTCCAATCATAGCTTTCGACTTTTCGAAGTCAAAAAAAAGGAAGTAGACAATGCCGTTTTGACAACCAAATTCTAACAAAAATTGTTAGGCACCAACTTCACGTTCTTGTATTGTTGGTTGTCCCTAAGTGCGCACTTGAGCATGGCTTAGGTGGTAGTGGTGTTGGGTGTTACGATACCCTCGTAAATTTCCTCTAACTTCGTTAAAACGTGTCTGAATCGTGTCGTTGGCGCTCCGTTCATGAACGGACATTCAGAGCGACGAGCCCATGTTGGCATACATCTATCTTCTCCTCTAGTTGCTCCCTGCTCTTGGTGATTGCTTCACCAGATAGTTGGCACTGCAGGCTGTAGGATAGGGAAACTAGTTGAACTTTATGCAGGATCATTAGCAGTTTTTGGCTCACTTTAAAAACTGTGCTTAGCACCGTTGGTCCTGTGGGCGCGGTCACCATCCGAGCACGAGCGCTACCACAGCCGACTTCCAGCTGTGGCCGGGCCACTACCGCTGGCCAGCTTGCGGCTAGCTAACGCCACGCGGCCTTGCCCCGGGCGACGCCCGGCCCCAGTTGGCTAAGGCTAGTCCCGCTGCTGCACGCGCGCTGTGCTCGCACGGCTGGCCGCTGGGCCGCACTGTGGTTGCGGCTGCATCGCGCGATCGACGTAGTGCTCGCCCCGCCCCTCGTTCTACCTACCCCGCCTAGTCCTTAAGCTAGAACCTTGCCGTCATGTTGAGTCGAGGGCCGGACGTAGCGGCGATGGGATGCTTCCCTGCCCTGTTTTCCCCGCTAGCTGACATAGGCGATCTCGCTGGGTCCTGCCGCTTGTTGCTATGAATGTCGCGCCAAGCCGCCTGGTCTCATCACCCGTGTGCATGAGCTCGCTCTGCCACCACCGACCAGAGCCTCGCTTTAACACTCTCTACTGCTCGAGCTCATCCGCATGCTTTTCCCCACGACGTGGCCTCAGCCTAGGCACCGCGCCCCACCTTTCAAATTCGCCTAGCCCATGGTTTCTTCGCCCATCTCCTCATGTTAGTAAGTAGCAGGGAGAGCTAGCTAGCCACCTCAACCGCATCTGGCCACGGTAGAGTCCTATGCCATGACAATTCGGTGATTAGCTCGTCGTGGGCCATGTTCGCCGCCGTGACCTTGGACTGTGGAGGTAGGATTGGAGCGGTAATAGTTCAATTGCTTGTGGCTCTGAACTCGCCTTGACTCACGACCTCTGGTGCTCACGTGGTTTTGGCCACGAAACTCACCATCGGTGCAGTGGCGCGCCGGTGCTGCACTCAGAACGCCGCTGCGTGGATCGGTCACACGTGGCCAGGCCATCTCGGCACCCCTCCACCTCAGCCGCCACCGTAGCTCGAATCCCGGTGAGCTACTAGTGCTTATTCGCTAACCCCTTCCCTCTGATGGTGCCATAGGTCGTCGGGACGAACGCGCCAACGTCGCAATTAGCCGCTCACCACTACGGCTCTCGGCAATGCACCACCGAGCCTCTAACCACTGCCTACCCCTGAGGGTTTAGCCGTAGGTAGTGGTCGGTTCGTGGTTACTGTCGCAGTAAGTCTAGCGTGACTAGCGCAGCCACCCCGTTGCGAAGGCAGCTCTTTCCGAGGTGTTTTGTGCAAAGACCTAGTCTAGAGAAACAGTACCTCGCTGGGTTGTTTGATTTCTAAAGAGAACAGGCCCTCCTTTGCAAAAAAAAAAAGGTCGCGCGCACGGGCTCCCCCGCCTTGGGCCGTTGCTGGGCCAGTTGTTGCGCGTGGTCATGCCTCGTGTTGGGCTGCTGGCTCGAGTAAGTGGCCGCCGGCCCTTTTCTTTTTTAAAGTGTTTCCTAATTTAATTGCTAAAAGCAAACATGTAAATTCAATAGAAAATTTTGTAGTTAACCAAAAATTATGAAACCAATTTATTAAGTTTATAAAATTATGATCCAAGTGCTAGTATATTTTATTCACCTAGTTTCATAATACTTTCAAGAGTAACCTAATTAATTTAAATACTTAATATTACAAAAACACAAACTTGTAGAAATTGCTGTGGCAAATTGGTAGTAGTGTTGGCTCTGGAATTTTACACCAAAATCCTAACATTTTTAGGTGCCTACAGTAATTTTGCTGCTCCAGAATAATTGTTTTGCTAGGATAGCTAATGAGCCCTAGTTCGAATATATATATATATATATATATATATATATTAAACAAAATAAAGAAATACTTTGAAATGGTATAACTAAAATACTGTGGTAAAATAGCGCGTTGTCAACAACATGAGTACGCAGCTTAGTACGTTAGTCATTGAAGCCAACTGGTTGGCTTAGCAATGTAATCATATTTTAGAGTGGCGATTGTCATGATTATTTACGTTTCCTCGCTACATTCACGAATATCATAATAGGAACCATGATGGATCATTGAGTTGACTGGAGTAGCAGAAAAGATGGCGTTGGATGACCATGTCGCCACAATGGAATGCTAACTGTTGGTTATATCCTACCCAGGCAAGCCCCGGTGCAGAACCCCTATTATTCTGCACTTTAATTTATGCTTGTGCATTAAGTTTTAAGGAGTTGAATGAAAACCACTTGCATATATATATCCTTATCCTATGAGTCCTACTAGTATGTCAGAATCATGTAGATGGCTATGCTATAGGATTCAGTAGAAGTCGAGTGATTATCTGTCACTCGTGAGAGATAGGAATGATATTATTTTTGTTATTATATTACTATCACATGGAATGTATATGGATGATAATTGGAGACCGGACGGAAAGGTATTTTGGATTTGGACTTGGTTAGGCATTCGAGCGAGGCTCGAATTGCATTTGTTTCGCCTATGTTGATTGAGAACTGTCCGTTGCTGTGGATGGTAGTAAGGTCACAAACTTATTATCCTGAGCACATACTTGCTTGTAGGAGCGGGAAGGCTCGTTATGCTCTTATCGTGGGTTCCGGCTCTTTCCGGACTGACTGATTGGAGGCGGGGAAAGTTGGAGGTCTAAACACCATACTGAAACCGGGTCTCAAGTGTGGGGGCTTAGAGTCCAAGTTTGGAAGGGGACCTGGACCCCTTGACAGGAGTGGAATGGGTTGGTCTTGTTTGTGCCTAGGGTAAAATGGAGCGTGTATTTTGGGGTACCCAGCTGGGATACATTGATTCACGAATCGCCGTTTCCGTGAGACGGTACGACTTGGCTATGGTCTAGCACCGTAGTAAGAGCTAGAATATGAAAGATGATAAAATAGTTCTGATTGCTCACCACCTACTTGAAAATAGCATAGGAGCTTACATAGAATGGATAGTTAATGAACTAATGAGGACTGCTAATAAAATTTAATATAAGGACACACGTTTAGAAATGCTTCCATAGATGCAAGAACCCACTAGCCAAATAAACCTTGCATGTCCTTGGAGTCTTTTATTTTTCTGCTGTCGGGTAAGTCTTTCTGAGTACAATCAAGTACTCAGGGTTTTATTTCCCCTGTTGTAGGTGATCGGAGGATACACAGAGCTGACTCTAGTGTGTGGAAACCTCTTAGTGGGCTCAGAGAGGATTTCTTTCACGCTACAACCGTAGTGTTTATTTATAACCCTCACTAAAGATTTTTATAATAAATGATGTAAAATCTACTAGCATCTCTCGTATATAAATGTCAACTATGTTAATACTCCAACATGTCATTAAATTAATCTTTGTTTCCTCTGTAACTCTGATAACATTGTTATATTCTATTGTTATAATCAATTGAGGTAATATTATGTTACTGTAATAAAGTGATGTAGGAAATAGTTTAAGAATTTTGTAAGCTTTATTCTCTTATTTATGATTCTAATAGAAAATATGGATTTTTGAGTTCTCCTATGGGTGTGCTTGTCGGCACATCACGATTTAGTGCAATCTCTTAGCTATTTAGTGTCTAATGGAAGACAAATATTTTTGAGAGGATATTATATTAGTTGGTTCTGTCACAGCACGTGGGCTGGAGTGAGCGCGTGGGTGGGTGAGGCGCGAGGCACGCGGACCTAGTAGCGTGGTCAACGCGGGCGGGGTGCGCGGTGGGGCGCGCGGAGCAGTGCATCCAGATCATTATCGGGATATATATCTATATATAATAGTTACCAAGGTAAAAAAAAAGAGAGAAAGTGATAGCTGACCTTAGTAAGCACAGACATTTTTAATCTTTTTTTGGTACTTTTGGCATGGAGTTGTTAGACATAAATAGAATGAGTCGTGTAGGAGCGATGAACCAGCTCACAAGGAGTCTCGCTGTCGAGTGGGCCTGCGACAAGATTTGTGTGAACTGCGTCGCACCAGGCACCGTGGTCACTGACATGGACAAACAAGTACGTACACATACAAGCTTTGTTTTTTTTATTTGAAGCGCATTAATTGCGTTTATTTAAAAAACACACCTATAATAATTATTATTTTAATCATTTCTCCCGATTTGAATTTAACCGTCTCAGCTCTCACCGTGTTAACTTGTGGTTCACACAACAGGTCCCGGTTATCCTCGAGAAAGAAGGTCGGTCGCGTATTCCGATTAGAGCGAGGCTAATAATACAGCCTGCTGGCTGTAAGGTTCTTTGTAGTTTTTTCTTAGTCCACTTATATAGTAGTTAGCTTTTTACAGTTAATATATGATCCACTTGTTTCTTTTACAGATTTTTTTGGTTCTTATACCCAAGTCGGTTGTAAGCTTACAGCCCGCTTCTCCTTTCTCTCCTCCCCTCTCCCTTCCACCTCAACATTTAGTCGGCTTACAGCATGTTATTATACTCGCTCTTAAGAGCGGGGAGCCAGAGGAGATCGCGTCAGTGGTGGCGTTTCTGTGCATGCCGGCGGCGTCCTACGTCACCGCCCAAGTCATCTACGTCGACGGCGGCCGGACCATAAGCGCCTGAGGAGGAAAAATCACCGATCACGCGACGAATACGAATACAACCAATATGCGGCAGATAGAAAATTCTGAGTTTTGCTGCGGTAGACCTCTTTCTAAAAACTGCACGGATCCCAAAGCCCACTTATTTAAATAATAAAGTAATTACTGTTTTTAATCGGGCTGGGCCAGCCCGGCCAGCGGTGCTCAGTCCAACCCAGATCGTATGAATGTACAAGACCGGTTCGTCGTTTCGGCAATCATTATTTTGACGCCCTGAGCGGCCACGACTCGCCGTGGTTGCCGAATCTCTGGTGTGTGCTGATGCCTTTCAGGCTTCCGATGCTGCCGGTGACCGGCGACTCTCTGCCCGTCGTTGCTCACTCACTCGTCCTACCACGCCAACCATGCCGCTTTCCCAAGCCCTGGTGCTTGGCGGGCATTTTGGTGCCGCGCCGCAGCTCCTTTGTTGGTGGCGAGTTCGCCGGGGTCCTCACCATCCGAGTGATATCTCCATCAGTAGTTTCTAAAGCCCATATGCCTTCACGGCTTCACATCCAACCTCTCCTCACGGCAGTGAGCCTGCCAGCGCAAATAACTCATTTTGGGCATGACTAAAGCGGTTATCAATTAAATTCATCGAATTGTGCTATACTCATGACGTATAGATGCTGATAATCTTCGAGCTTTCGTCGAATTATTATGTGCCAACTCTGCCATAGTTTGGTAGTATTACACTACTTCTGTTCAAGTTCAAGAGCATGACATTGACGATGACGACGAGGGCCAGCAACAGAGTGCAAGCAAACGAGGGTGAAATCGGTGAGAGCATGGGACAGAGGCACAGAGTTGGCAAATTCTAGCAATGCGCGCCCTCACTCGTTGCAATGGGTAATCGCCATATCCAGATGACCGCCGCCGGCATGCGAAACGAGAACTGCTCCAGCACAGGCTAGGCACGGTGAGGCATTGGGCTGACCAAATAACTAATAATAATTTAGTAGTAACTAATTAAAAGGCTGCTTTGGGATTCGTGCATCTTTTAAAAAGAGGTCTACCGGATCGCTTCTCAAAAACAACGATGTATAATAAGCGCTAGAGCAGGAAAATCACCGATCACGCGATGAATTAAGACAGACAAGCCGGACATGCTCCTCCGTCAGCAAGGCTATCCACGTCGCCCAAAACTCCCCCAGCCGTCTGATCTTGAATCGTGTGGCTGTGATTGCTCGGATCGGATTTCACTGGAATCAGCTTCCGCCGCTCCTTAGTGGCTTCCACCGGCTTCTCGTCTGCTTCTCGTCTACGAACATGCTCCTCCGCCAGCAAGGCTATCCACGTCGCCCAAAACTCCCCCAGCCGTCTGATCTTGAATTGTGTGGCTGTGATTGCTCGGATCGGATTTCACTGGAATCAGCTTCCGCCGCTCCTTAGTGGCTTCCACCGGCTTCTCATTTGCTTCTCGTCTACGAATTCTCTCAGCGTAGTCCGGCTTCTACTCCAGAGCCAGCCCAGCGAATATATACCGCGGCTTCTGATTTTGGGTCCACATAGTCGGCCTCATCTCTTCCCCGTCCTCCCCCATTCCTCCCGCGGCTCGCACGGACACCGCCGCCGCCCGCCCGCCCGCCGCTCGCGCCCCCGCTGCCGCTCCCGCCGCCGCTCGCGCCTCCCCTTCCTCTCCTTCTCTCCCATGGCGACGCACCGGCTACGGCCACGCCGCTGGTCGCAGGTGCAGGTGGTGCGCAGCCCCGAGGCGGCACGGCCGGCGACCGGCGTGGAGGCCGGCGCGGGTGGCTCGGCGACGACCCGCCGCGACCAAGCCCTAGGTAAAGGCGGCCTCCCTCCCTTGCTCCTCCACTCCTTCACACTCGGGCACCTGGGTCAACCGGGGATCTGCATGCTTCTCGTCCACCTTTGCTAGGGTTCATCTGGGGCCTCCATGACCGGATCCAGCGCCTCCATGGCCGGATCTGTTAGTTCCCCCACAGGATTTGCGTCTGGCGTTGAGGGATGCGACATGGGGGCATCCTGCAGCGTTATGGGCTCTAGGATCTGTGCTTGTCGGCGTATGGCGGCCTGTGCAGCCTTGCCCGCTGATTAGCATGAGCGTAGAGCACCGACAGCTCCGGGCTGCCGCGTCGGCGGCTGGTCTGGAACTGCTGCAGCCCGCCGTCTACTCAGGCGTGGCCGCTGTCTGCTCAAGCGTACAGTGGTTGCAGCCATGTCATGCGTACACCTTGATGTGGAGAAAGGTTTGTGCGATCAACACTTGAGCACCCTAGCAGTTTGTATGTAGCAGGCAGGTGTTGATTGAATCCAAGATTAAAGATGCCCGGTGCCCTTTGATCTAGGCGAGAGGTAAGATATAGTGCGGTGTAAGCTTAGAATGATTACTTATATTAAATTTTATTGTTACAGATTGCTCCATCAAATGTCTCTTGAGGTTGTATTGAAAAATTTAGAAGTAAACTGATAAGAAGCAGGTGTTCAAATGCTTCTTATGATGAAGTAAACTGATATTCGCTGGGCTGGGTTGTATTGAAAAATTTAGAAGGGTACCTACTGACACATAGAAACAAGTTGAGTTTTATATTAAAAAGTCTGTGTTCTATTTTGCATTTGCACATCCAAAATGATTTCGGTATTAGCAGAATGAAATTTGGGTGTGCATGCTGCTGCTTGGCTTCCCTGCTTTCTTTTTCAACTGTATGCCAATTGATGCTTTTGTTTGCCGCATGCCAACACTTGGGGTACCGTATGATTTATGTTTGATTTCAGATTGTGCATATGTCTTCAAGTTACTTTAATCAATATTCCATCTATTTGGACTAGATTTCTCACATCCACATGTTCAGTTGACCAAATATTAACTGATTTGTTGTTGCTTATTGACATGGCATATTTACATAGTACAGATATAGATGTGCTTGCCCTATTATTAGTCCTAATGATTATAGTTACAAATATTTGTTTACTCTACACATGGATGTACTGTCTATTAGTCCCTTCTTTTATAAAATGAAACTGCAGTATAGCACCCATTTAGTATTATAATGACCTTCAAAGAAAAGCTGGCTGACAGGTTCATACTTTTTTTGTTTTTCCCCTGTTTCCTATATGGAATTTTCCTTTTTCCTTTTAATGTGTTATTTTTAGACCTTACCATCTGCTTGCAGTCACAGCACCTATTGCATGTGCTACCTATAGGATTCAGGTACACTAATCATCCCTCAGCACTCATTACCTTAACAGTATAGGTTTCATACAGACTATAACTCATTCAGAAACACACATACCTAGATTGATGAACCGGTAGCTTCTGACTCAAAACAAAGATGGAGAGTTCACAGAGCAAGGATGTGCCCACGTCTCAAGCTAGCCATGTATAATAACCATGCTCTTGTGTACAGCATCGCTATCAATGTACAAAAGCACCTATTAATGTAACGTAGATCCTCTGCTTTGCACTGTAAATCAGGTGACATAAGGCTATGCCTTTGTTTGTGTTTGTAAAAGCACAGCCATCTCCAATCCTGACTCAGACCACTATCTGTACAAATATTTCAGTGTAAGCATAGTAATGCTTTATCTTAACACCGCGTTGTTTCCTTATATATTTGAACTTTTCCATGTGCATGTTACAACCATAATCTATTTAACCAAAAGTCCAACCATACTACATCGGCGTTAGGTTTCCTGAATTCGCAGCCACAAAGGCTCTTACTGCTAACCGATATGCATATAGGGAGCAATAGGCGATAGTAGTGTAACATTGAGTTAACCAATATTTGGGTAGGGCAAAGACATGCCTTTGGGTTACATGTCGTTCCTTACTGACTGAATCGACGCTATTTGTTTGATGCAGGATCAGCCATTTCAGAATGACATCTTTTATGTAACATGGTTTCGATCTGCTATTTTCCTGTCTATTGCGTATAGGGAGCAATAAGCAATAGTAGTGTAACGTTATCTTTTACTTGCTGTTTGTTTGGTGACCATATATATTTTTTTGGGAAATTAGGACAGTCTTTTCTGTATAGTGTTCCTCTAAATTATAATCTGATTTCTGTCATCTATTGGGTTTCGCCTAAACTATTTCATATGTTGCTGCAAGCACCGTTTTATTTTACGATTCATGCCCTTTGTGTATTAACCTAATTTGCTGTTGCTCTTGCTATTATTATGAGATAATACAGGTTCCTCAGTGTGCATCGCTGTCCTGGGTTGGATTATTTCGCTCTGCTAGACAGAAGGTGCTACGTCATGCTCAGTTGGATAGCTGTTCGGTGTTCCTCAAGATCCTCTGTACTTGATTCCTGCTTGCTCTCAGGTAAGAGTGGCTCATCCTTGTATGCACACCTATTCTGCAAAGCAGTGCTTCTTATGATGAAGTAAACTGATATCGGTCTCCTTTCTTTTGGGTTATGCAAACACATTAGAAGGACGCGGTCGCTTCTTACGGCTGTCTGGATATCGACACTAGTTTTAGTTTTGGCTCCGCACGAAGGCTTTGCCAAAAAAAATTTACATCTGCAAAATTCCCACCAAAAGTTTTTTTCTCGGCAAACAAATTTTTTATTTGGCAAACCCAGCATTGGCATCATGTTTGATTTATGTTTGATTTTCTACACGAGTAACATAGCCGAGGGCCACTGGTGATGACGAATTGGACATTATAAGTCATAAAAATTATTTGGACTGCTTTCAAAATTAGTTTTTTGCTGTTATACATGGGTTCACTGCTTTCTTTTTCAACTGTATGCCAATTGATGCTTTGGTTTGCCGCATGCCAACACGTGGGGTACCGTATGATTTATGTTTGATTTCCTACACGAGTAACACAGCCAAGGGCCACTAGTGAGGACGAGCTGGACATTATAAGTCATAAAAATTATTTGGACTGCTTTCAAAATTTGTTTTTTGCTGTTATACATCTAAGGCTCTTACTGCTAACCGATATGCATATAGGGAGCGATAGGCGATAGTAGTGTAACATTGAGTTAGCCAGTATTTGGGTAGCGCAAAGACATGCCTTTGGGTTACATGTCATTCCTTACTGACTGAATCAACACTATTTGTTTGATGCAGGATCAGCCATTTCAGAATAACATCTTTTATGTAACATGGTTTCAATCTGCTATTTTCCTGTCTATTGCGTATAGGGAGCAATAAGCGATAGTAGTGTAACATTATCTTTTACTTGCTGTTTGTTTGGTGACCATATATTTTTTTAGGAAATTAGGACACTCTTTTCTGTATAGTGTTGCTCCAAATTAGAATATGATTTCTGTCATGTATTGGGTTTCGCCTAAACTATTTCATATGTTGCTACACGCACCGTTTTATTTTATGATTCATGCCCTTTGTGTATTGACCTAATTTGCTGTTGCTTTTGCTATTGTTATGAGATAATACAGGTTCCTCGGCGTGCATCGCTGTCCTGGGTTGGGTTATTTCGCTCTGCTAGACAAAAGGTACTACGTCGTGCTCAGTTGGATAGCTGTTCGGTGTTCCTCAAGATCCTCTGTACTTGATTCCTGCTTCCTCTCAGGTAAGAGCGTCTCATCCTTGTATGCACACCTATTCTGCAGACCAGTGCTTCTTATGATGAAGTAAACTGATATCAGTCTGCTTTCTTTTGGGTTCTGCAAACACATTAGAAGGACGCGGTCGCTTCTTACGGCTGTCTGGATGTCGACACTGGTTTTAGTTTTGGCTCCGCACGAAGACTTTGCCAAAAAAAATATTTCAGATCTGCAAAATCCCCACCAAAAGTTTTTTTCTCGGAAAACAAATTTTTTATTTGGCAAACCCAGCATTGGCGTCATGTTTTCTTCCAACTCATCATATATAGCTATTTTGAGGGATATTGCACAGCAATGTTGCTTACCTTATATATCTTGTATACATGAGGTGATACAGGATGGGACACATCTTTATGGTATATAGATTGAACTGCCATCCATTGTGCTTCACACCGGCCGCCGCACATTGTTTTTTTTGGGGTCATCCACATTTAGATGAGGCTTTAGCGTATGAGGCCGCAGCGTTCCAAGCTATTGTTGCTTTGCAAAGGCTATATGGTTCGGCTGCTGTTGATTATAGTGTGCATGGATTACATATGTATAGAGCTATTGCCCAGCGGCTCCTCCCAATTGCAAATAGGGGTACACAACTTGCTAGATTGGTAATAGCAGCCTCAGAACACCCAAATGTGCTTTTGCCTGCGCTCGAAGTTTGTGCACGGCTCCTGTTAGATGAGGTCGCGGCTATTCCGCACGGTAGTGCTGTTTAGTGTTTCTAGGCTATGCCTTCTTAGACTGTCTCTCTGTAATAATTTCTTGCTTCTATTGTAACTACAGCTTCGTAAAGCAAAAAATCATATTCAATTGTGGAACTATGTTTTCGCGTTTTGTTACTTACATCTGGTTTGCTACTGAAGCCATGGTCGCGCTACCACATTCTGCCATATAGACGCAGATTCCTGAGTTATAGCTGTGTCCAAAATTTTTTACTGCACACCTAATTTGTTCATGCCATTTATGGCCATTTACCTTTTTTTCGAAGTACCTGCTTCATACCTTTTTCCGTGTTAAAACTCCCATCTCTCTATATTACTCATATTATGTGTCAATCATGTATTTTTTCCCTCCAAAAAAAATATTCCGTTCATGTCTCTTCATAGTAAGATGCACAGCCAGCGAAACCACATGGAGTAGCCGCTTCCTATGGATGCACAACAGACATGTATGTAAAATGCACTTTGTTTTAGTCGCCATTTTGTATAAAAGATCTCTGGAACTAATTCCTGAGACCTGCATATTTGTCTATATTGGTTAGCCTAACAGTATATGCCTATATATGGCAGTGGAGGCTCTGGTGCATGCAGAGAGCTCCGGTACACCGACATCGGCAGGCCGCCGCGCGAGAGCATGTATGTGCCATTAGCTGTTCAGGCCCCCATGTGTACATACAGCGTTAGATTCATGCTGTTCCTGTGTTAGCCTTACAATTCTTCTACTCAGGAAACAATACTTCGTGTGCTCTAGAAACATCCAATCCTGCTGCATGTAGGAACAAAAGAAGGAAACTGTTAAACCAACATCGCCTTGTCTGGAGAGGTATTTAGACCTACTAGACACACACACACTCTCTATCTATCTCCTTCCATATCCATATTCCTAAGACCTAGAGTATGTGTACAGGTGCTGCATCTAGGCAAAGTGCTGATCTAGAGTGTGGCCAGTTTGATGAGGCCTTCGTAGAAGCCCTCAAAGGTACTGATTCCATATCTTCACAGCACATGTGCCTTTACTTTTAGCACGGTGCACAGCCCAGGCCCAAAAAAATAGCTTCTTACTATGCATATGCCTGTTCCATATCTATGAACCAGTTTCGTATCCTGGAAGATCATATTATGGTCCACCTGATCAGCAATGCTGCAACTGCCGAGCCATTTTTTGGCACGCCGAAAGAGTTGGCAAGGACTCCCAGGGTTCTTCGGGCTCAGTTATCTACAACAAGTGCTGCAAAGGAGGCAGAGTCGCCATTCCACGGTTCCTGCCAAGACCTGAGCCTCTAGCAGCTCTTACGAGATCTGACGGTGGTCCTATCTCGAATAAATTTATGAAAAATATCAGGCAGTACAATTGCCTTTTTTCCTTCACTTCAATGGGAACAAACATAGACCGATCCATGAATGATGGTGGAGGTCCTCCGGTTTTCAAGATTTGTGGACAAATTCACCACCGCATAGGTTCTTTGCTGCCACTGGATGATGAGCCAACCAAGTTCATACAACTATATGTGTATGATACATCGCATGAGGTGCAAAATAGAATTGCTTCTTCAGGTCATCATGACGCTAGAGGATCGGATCTAGATCCTGCTATTGTTCAGTCCCTAGCTGCCATGCTTGATCAACACAACTCATTCGCGCAGCAGTTTCGGATGGCGAGGGACCGGTTGGCAGATGATGAAACAGAAGACTTTGTTATTCGCATAGTTGGCCCAAGAGATGGTGATCCGCCTCAGTACAACTTACCAACTACAGATCAGCTAGCTATGTTAGTAGTTGGTGATTTCAGTTACGAAGCCTTTGAGCGGGATATTATTGTGCAGAAACATGCAGGAGACCTTTAACATATTTCTGCTCTGCAACCCGCTTTCATGGCGCTTCAATATCCTTTGTTATTTCCATATGTTGAGCGCAGTTGGCAAGCTGGGGTTCTGTACGCTGGAGTCATACAGACAAGAGCCAATGCTCATATAAAAGTCACCATGCAGGACTACTACTGCTACATGTTCCATTATAGGAAAGATGAACCAAATCTATATCTGTGTTATGGTGCACTCTCAAGTCAAGCTAAGGTGGATGCTCGGGCCTGTGTAGATGAAAACAGGTTATGGTACATAGTAGAAAACCAAGCTGATATTAGAATGGAAAGTATCCAAGGAATTTGTGATGCAATAAACAGAGGATCCACAGAGGGCAGCGAGATGGGGAAGATGACTGTGCTACCGGCGTCGCACACGGGTGGCAGACGTTACATGATACAAAATTATCATGATGGGATCGCTATTTGTCGAGAATATGGTCCTCCAGATTTCTTCGTTACTTTCACATGCAATCCTAAATGGCCTGAGATCACTGAAGCCATCTTTGATCCTGGACAAAAGCCAGTTGACAGGAATGATCTAATAGTCAGGGTCTTTAATATGAAATTAGAGGAACTTTTGCATGATATCAAAGCTGGTACATCTTTTGGACCCCGTAATGCAGGTACACTCATGTTTATGCATAGTGTCTTGCTATCCTTGCTTCAATATAGTCCTTTCCATTCATACCTACCTGCATGCTGTTTCCTAACAAGCCACTATTTCTTACAAATTCTTAAGATCCCTCTTTTTCCAATGTAGTGCTCCACACTGTCGAATTCCAGAAAAGGGGACTGCCACATGCCCATACTATTCTATGGACTTCCACGGATACATCAAGTCCAACTGCAGCAATGATTGACAAATATGTCACTGCAGAGATACCTGATCCAAAAATAGATCCACTTGGCTATGCTCTTGTCTCCGAACATATGATACATGGCCCTTGTGGTAAAGACAACCCAAAATGTCCCTGCATGAAAAAGAAAAAATGCTCAAAACATTTTCCCAAGCCATATGAGGTAGCCACTATAGTTAACAAGAATGGTTTTGTAGTGTACAAGAGACGAACAAATGCACTTTTTGTTAAGAAAGGAGGCTTTGAGATGGATAATAGATGGGTTGTCCCATATAATATGTTGCTGCTCAAAAAGTACTAGACACATATAAATGTTGAATGGTGCAATAAAACTACCTTCATCAAGTACCTCTTCAAATATGTAACCAAAGGAGCTGATTGTAGCAAAGCTTACCTATAGAGGGTTAAGAAAGGCCAGCCAGCACCATATGATGATGAAACAAACACTATAAATGAGGTAAAAGAATACCTCGATTGCAGATATATCTGTGAACAAGATGCATGCTGGAGAATATTTGGATATGACATCCACAGACACCACCCAGCGGTAGAGAGAATGCCTGTCCACCTTCCAAACGAAAATTTTGTAAGCTTTAGTGCAAGGACCAAAATGGAGAAATTAGTATCAGCAGAGTTTTTGAGAAGAACAATGTTGACTCAGTGGTTTAAGTGTAATGCAATTTTTCCTGAAGCTAGAGCGCTCACTTATCCGCAATTTCCCTCTAGATGGTTATGGGATCAAAGAGACAAGAAATGGCATAAGCGGAAGCAAAAGTTTGGTAAGATAGGCAGGCTCCATTATGTGCACCCATTGGCTGGTGAGCGGTACTACCTTCGCATGTTGCTTCTAATAGTGAAAGGTGCCACTAGCTATGAAAACCTTAGATTTCATAATGGAACATATCATCACACTTTCAAAGAGGCATGCCGATCACATGGTCTCCTTGGTGATGACCAAGAGTGGTATAATGCCTTTGATGAGTCGGCTGCTTGGGCTACTTCGGCACAGCTGCGAAGCTTGTTTGTTACCATGATCCTGTTCTGTGAGGTAGGTGACGAAAAGAGTTTCTTTAAAAAAGTATGGCGCCATCTATCTGATGATATTATCTATCAATATAGAGATATGGTCGGTGATCCAAACTATGCAGTACCTGATTCATGAACTAGAGATTTTCTTCTCAATGAGCTAGCCATTTTATTCTCGCAGAGTGGTAAGAACATAGCTGACTACAATCTGCCTCCAAAGACCCATTCTGAATATCCTGTTCTACACAATCGTCTGGTTGAAGAGGAACTATCACATCCCTCGGATCCATCCATTGATATGAATAATCCAACTATTTCTCTCAACGAAGATCAGGCAAATGCTTTCAACACAATAGTCAAGAGTTGAACAAAACCAGCCTGGATTCTTCTTTGTTTTAGGATACGAAGGCACCGGTAAAACATACTTATGGAATAGCATGGTTGGATATCTTAGAGCAAAGAATAAGATTGTACTGACCGTGGCTTCCTCGGATGTAGCGGTGCTGCTGCTCTAAGGAGGTCGTATAGCTCACTCAAGGTTCAAAATTCCTTGTGAGGTAGAAGAGGATACAGTCTGCGATGTTAGTAGGGGCACAATGCTTTCTGAGCTTATTGAGCTCACAAGCTTAGTCATCTGGGATGAGGCCCTCATGGCTAATAGGAGATGCTTCAAGGCCTTAGACCGCACATTCAGAGATATTGAAAAAGCCAAAAGCCCAGAGGCTGCTCATATACCATTTGGTGGAAAAGTTGTTGTTCTAGGAGGGGACCTCAGACAAATCTTACCTATGGTTGAAGGTGGTACCAAAGAAGATATCATTAGCTCCACTATCATCAGGTCTCAGTTATGGGCCCATGTTGAAATCATGAGTCTAAAACAGAATATGCGATTAGTATGTTCACCAGATGATCCTTCTAAACAGCAGGAGGTGGCAGCATTTAGTAGGTGGATATTGGACATCGGCGAAGGCAAAATACCATGCACGGCTAGAGACGGAGACAACGAACCAAGCTGGATTACAGTACCACAGCAACTGCTTATCACTCCTGATGAGGAAAGACTTGCAGCTATTGTCCACTCAGTTTATCATAACTTTCATGCTAGATACAAAGACCCTGTATACTTATCATAGAGAGCTATACTAGCTCCAACAAATGAACTGACAAATACTGTTAATGATTACATGATCCCCTTAGTCCCTGGTATAGAGAAGGAATGCCTGAGCTCAGATACTATTGACAAATCCACCGCTCAACAAGAAGCATATGACCTCTTATACCCAATTGAGTTCTTAAACTCAATCAGTGGTAATAATTTCCCACAGCATAAAATCATTCTGAAACCAGGAATCCCAATAATGTTACTGCACAATGTCAACCAAAGGGCTGGTCTTTGCAATGGTACAAGACTGATCATCACTTTGGTTGGAGAATGGACAATTGAAGCTAAGATTATGAATGGGCGACAGGCGAATCAATCCTTCGCTATACCTCGCATAACCTTAACTTTAAAAAGTAACAAATGGCCATTTGTTCTACCGCGCCGACAATATCCTATCAGAGTATGCTACGCTATGGCAATCAACAAGAGCCAGGGACAAACTCTCTCAGCTGTTGGCGTCTACCCTCAAAAAGCCTATTTTTTCACATGGATAGCTATACGTTGCTGTATCACGTGCAACTACAAAGCAAGGTCTGAAGATATACATCGAAGATGACGATGGAAAAGCTACCAATGAGACCAAGAATGTAGTCTACAGAGAAGTGCTTCAGTATTTAGACTAGATAAAAGATGAAACCAGCCATACCTATGCATTTCACCTACCAAACTCCACCTGCTTTCAGTAGTATTTTGCTTCCTGTTTGCATCTGTTAAGCCCATGATAATTTAAGTAGTGTACCTATATATGTACAGTTCGTTGCAACAGGCCTGCGTGCCTACCATAGCCGAAATTTGGCTTGTATAGATGCTTTTGAAAATCCTTCCACAGAGGGATTTAGGTAGTGCTGTCAATATGTACATGAATGCAGCGTCTGCACTTTTTTTGATAAACTAAGAAATGAAACAGTAGTTGCTTATCCAAAAACGGAAAAAGAGAGCAACCTTCTATTTCTGCTATTTTAAAACTGCCTCCATACCAAAAATAACACTTTCTTTCATACATACTAGGTACACCATGCAGCAGCAAAGGTTTCTCAGCAATCTGCAGAAAGGTCGCCACGCACAAGGCATAACTACTCGAGTCATCAGAAAATGGACACACTATGAAAACATGGGCCAAGGACCACCTCTGTATGTTGGCATGGTTCTAGCAGACGCACGGGTACCTTCCTGACTTGGTCAAAACCATCTTAAAAATAGTTAGCCTTCAAAAAATAGAATCAATACTATACCTTCTGCTATTACATGTTCATATTGATAGCATCTAATCAGTTCATTGCGTATTTACAATTACAGGGACACGCCATGTATGCAGAGATTTCAAATGACCTGATCAAATCCAAGGCATCTCTTTTTGAAGTTGGAAAGGCTTATATTATCAAGAAATTTCTCGTTGACAGTGCCAAGAAAAGCTACAGGCCAGTTGACAAAGATCTGATGATAGAGATGGCAGCCCAAACGACTGTCGAGGTTGTTCAAAACCCTCCACAAACAATTCCTGAATACATTTATAGGATCACTCAGTTCCCAGCCATAAAACCAACATGAATGGTCTACAACTTAACAGGTTCGTTGTAGATCCAGAATATGTTGCAGATAAACTCTATCTTCACTTTCAGTTTGTTATTTTCTTGTTAACTGGTGCTGTTGACCTCTAAATTTTTAAGATGTCATTGGTTACCTCGTCAAGTATGAAGCAACGCATACATTTGTGCCAAAGAACCAAGAAAAGGCAAAAACGCTCAGAGAGATCTATATAAGGATCTAAGGTATGTAACTGCCTATGTCACAGACTACAACACCTTGCACTTACCACCCGCCTATACAGGTGTACAAATATATATTCATCCAGAATTAATTCCCATCCAGAGACAATATGATGAAGATTACCCTGTGGAGCGAGCATGCTAGAGCTTTCAACATTAGCAATATATATGGTAATGTTATTGTTTGCCTTGTTGTTGGATGCATACCACGAGTGGATATTAAAAATAATGGTAATTTATCTTCTACATTCCAGACCAAAGGTCATAGGCATATGCCCATCTACCATAGTAAACCAGCATACTTTTTCATTCTGAAAATTGTTCACCTCTGGCCTCTTGCAGATAAACCATGCCTAACAGGAAGTTCAGCCTGCTGCTACTACTTGAACCCCAACATTCCAGAGGCACGTCCTTTCTACTCTAGGTACAGCCTTCGTCGACCTGACCCCATATGTAACTAAACCATCATATGCTGCAACACTAAAATTGCCGTTCTCAGATTCAAAAACACCCTGGTGTACATCGATCGACCAACAGATGAAGAGACTCACTCTCCAGCTGAAGACATTGAGCTTCCAGAGAAAACTATAGATGCACTCAACCAGGTTGACCCTTTTGATGAAGAGGTACGTGGCACACATATTACACTCATTTTTTCACATCTTTGTACATACCTTGTCAAAACATTCGACACCTATCTACTAAACCTATAATATGAACTGGGACCCTTCAAGTGCACGGTAATAGTTGTCTCCATTATAAACTCAACCAGCTGGTGGTACATGTCTTGCAAACTGTGTAAAAAAAAGGCTGAACAGCAGGCGGATGGAAGCTATAAATGTCCAAAATGTCAAGGCACAACTACGGTTCCTAGGTACCTATTGCTGAAACCACTTCCGCTTAAAATACACACATACACAGACTGTTTCTCTAGGTACTTATAGATCCACTGTTTCCTAAATTGCACAGGTACCTAATATCGTTCACAGGAAGAGATGAAACAGGTGAAGCTAGATTCTTTGCTTATGATGACGAAGCCTACAAAATGATTCAGAGAGATTGTGAATCAGTGATGAACCCATTAGCTCCACGAGATGCCTTGCCTCAGCCATTACAGAAGATCATTAATAGCACGTTCCTGCTCTCTGTTGATCTTACTAATGATTCATGCAAGAGCACAAAATACAAACAATACCAGGTCAAGGCTGTTTTAGCAAGACCACCAAAACAGTCTGAAATAGACATTATTTCCATGTCTCAGTATGAAGAAGAGAACGCAACAAATGCCTCTACAAATATCGA
The DNA here is from genome assembly GCF_019320115.1 of Miscanthus floridulus. Lineage (NCBI taxonomy): Eukaryota > Viridiplantae > Streptophyta > Magnoliopsida > Poales > Poaceae > Miscanthus > Miscanthus floridulus. The sequence goes on along the minus strand of NC_089589.1, from coordinate 123,960,211 downwards.
TAGTCCACAACATCCAAGTGAGGTGCTTCTGATTGAGTCAGGAACACAACAGGTAACTAGATTTTATACAAGCTTATTCCATTATGCTAATGTTTATAAACATACTGCCATATTTGTCTTGCTATGACATGAAACAGACTCCAGTACCAGCTCTTGACACTGATAAAGAGACCTGTAAACATGATGATACCAGGTGCTTTAAAAAAATACTCTAACCAGCAATTTTGCATGATCCATACATGACAAGCTTTAGTCAATATATTTATCTAATAATACTTCATTCTTTGTCTCTGTAAGATCATCGGCAGTTCATCCCGGTGCTCAGAGGAACCTATTCGGCCACCCAGATTCGACGAACAAGGTTAGCTACATTGATGTATATCATTCTAGATTCCATACATATCATAGTGACACAAGGCTCTAACATATTAATGGTACAAGTTACAGCATGATGATGTTCAGAACGATGAAGAAGACCAAACCATCAACGACCTTAAGAGACTTGCTGCACAGGATGTTTCATCGTCGAAGACAAAATCCAAGAAGTATGCTGGAAACACTAATATGCTTCACATATTTATAGACCCATGTCACTTCTCTTCGTTTACTGACTCTTAAAAAATTACAAAGCAAGGTCTCTCTCTGAAGGCCGTGCTGGAAAGAATGGTTCCCATAGCTAAAATACCTTTCTTGTATCACTAAGGTAACCTTATACATCGACTACACGCAAAGTACATTTATGAGAACAGAGTTCGGCTCGATCCATCAATTCACTTCAGATAACACACAAAACAGCCTCAACAAGAAATTTTGCATTGTTCATTTACACTAACTAAAGAAAATTTTCCCAAACAGGTAACGCCGATGATGTAACCGAATGCTCCAGGCTTTTGCTCCAAACTCTTGTTGTCTGTAGTATGAAACTGTGTTCCAGTGCTTTGTAATCACATGAACTTAGAAAGGTGCCTGTTTCCTGTACAGTTCCCAAGCTTCTTTCATATGGTAGAATATTCGCCAAGACTAGAACAGTTCAACTCCAAACTTAAAATAGGAGCCTCTTCCCTGTATAATTCTCAGCCTCCTTTTATATTCTATGGTTGTAGTCATGATCAGCTCAGTTTATCTCCGCTTAAACTATGGCATGTTATAAACATGTGAACTTCCTGTAATGGCAAACACATCAGGCTGAACCACAGATTATGTAGTGTTAACTATTTCCTGTACTTTCATCTGTCCTGCAGCTTGGAGCTTTAGCAATCAGCCTGTGACTGTTACTATAGCTTCAATCCCTGATTCTTAATTGGACGTTCAGTTGCTATAGCAATCAGCCTGTGACTATTGCTATAGGGATCAGCCTGTACCTGTTGCTATAGCCTGTGACGACGTGCTCGGAACAGAGCAGACTGTTCAGGTTTGTCAGTCTGTCATGGTAATTCTAAAATGGCAAGCGTTCATTCCGCCGAGACTCGCATGGTCTTGCATTTGTGGACTATATATCCTTTGCTGTAGCCTGGGTGTGAATTGATTCTTTGGCCTTGGTGTTGTTTTGAATGAAACTGTAAGGTACTCTTGCAATGGCTCACCGATTCAGATTCAGCGTTCTGACTGCATGCATGGTACTATCATGATTTCTACGTATTGAATGTTGAATTCGTTCGAATGATCCGGTAGATGAGTGTTGCCCTGTACGGGCAACCTTTTCATATTTAACCATTGTCCATTGTGTATATATCAGTATCCAAAGCCCAGTCACCGACCATCTGATATTTTCCTAGTTTGGCAGGGATAGACCATTGCATGCATGCATGCATGATCTTGTACATATAATGGTGGTGCGGCATCTGCATGCAATCTCTTTAGTTTTCGTCCACCGAGATGATAAACACCACCCTGCAGCAATGTTGTTCTTCATGTTAGTGTTTCTCTATCTTGATTGAAGGCCAATTAAGAAGTCACAAAAGGAAGGAAGCACGGCATCATTTTTTTAATATTTCATGACGGCTACCATTGCTTTTTTCTCTCAACTCAGCTATTTAGCACTTCTTCCACAAAAATATGATTGACCATGTCGTGAAACCAGAGAAAAAAAAGTCTACACAACATTATACCAAAACCCATTTGGACCGAAAAAAAACACCAGCCGCATAGGCCCATCAAGCAAATATCCATCCCTACCACACCGTCCCAGTCATAAAAAAACAAAAAACAAAAAAAGCCCCCGACCTCCTTATCTGAAACAGACGACGACTCCCACCCCACCACTCGCTTTCCCAAAATCCACGCCTCGACCAACCCAGCAGACAACCAAGGCGGTGCTGACCTCGGCGTCCGCCGCCGCACTGTCCTTCCCTGCTCCTTCTCCTCCTCCTCCCATCTGAGGCGGTAGCGGCGCCGCAGCGGCTACTCCTCCTCCTCCTCCACGCCCCTCGCTCCTCGCAGCCCCTAGGAAGGAAGCCTCAGCCCTGGCTATGGCGGTCAGACGCGGCGGCGCGAGGAGCAGGCGTGGCGGCCTCACCTAGGACGGGCCCCACATAGAAGCGAAAGCGACGGCACCGGCCGAGCTCACAGCGGGCGGTTGCCCAGGCTGACCATAGGCCCGATTTGGTGGCCGCGGCGATGCGGGGACGAGACGCGGCGAGCCTCTTATCTCCGACAAAAGAAGACGCGTAGCTGCTATCCACCACGGATACAAGGTATACATCCTCCACCTCACCCTCATTCCTTGCTCAGCCTAATATCTAGGATTACGATTCATACACCCATGGTTACCGTCGTAACCAGCAAAGAAGCCAAATTTGCCACAAATCATTTTAGTCATACTACAACTCACAGGTAGACCATAACAACCTATCGGTGCTTAGGAACCAGAACAGCCACAGGAATCTAACTGTAGAGTTCTTCCCTGCACACTGCAGACAGCATACAATGGTGCTCCTTTTCTTTTTTTTTAATAGATACGAAGACGGCCTTTATTCAATATATGCCAAGAAATTTCTTAGATATTACATTAATACTGTTATATATATATATATATATGCCAAGACGCCCTTTCTCCAATCTCACAATCATCGACAACACAGATCTGACAGATCTTGACACAAACTCTTTTGCCAATGCCATCATGGTAGCTGCTCCAGACACAGCTTCACTCCCATGCAATGCCTATGAGCTGAGAGATGCAATCTACTAGCATCATGGAATCACGATAGCCCTCGAAAGCATATCCTACTATGGGCCAGGATTTTTCCTTCGCCTACCCACACCAGCTGCCAAAACCCACCTGCTAACCAACTATTTCATAAGCATCAACAATAACAACTTCGTATTCATGCCATGGAAACCACAACACGGTGCCACCTCAGTTCCACTACAGGATTTGCTTAGATCCAATCCATTAAATCTGCACCTCGCTAAGGATACCCCTACAAACGAACCATACGAGCGACTCATCATCTACATCTCGGGCATGCCACCGCACCTATGCTCCAATTCAGTCCTATACCGACTGTTTGATAGACTTTGCACTATCAATGAAATAAACTTCATATCTGCTACCCTCCAATATGAGATAACAGTCCGTGGCCAGCTCTCTGCACTGCCCCTCCAGGTCCACATAGGTCTCAGAAACGCACCAGTGACCAATGATATTATCGATATCTGGCCACTGAAATATGAAATACTCACAGAGCAAATGCAAGGTAGGGACACTCCACCAGAGGAACGCATCTCTCATATTCGAGGTAATTATTGATTGACAGCGCAGCGAGAATTAGTACGTCCACCTACCTACGCTTGCTTTATCACAATAACTCTTTTTTCTCCTTTTATTTCATACAGGAGACTCAGTGCTCGATACGTCAGACCGCCACGACCTATACTCCTACTCCGATGATGAGATCACATCTCATCCACATGGTACAGCCACAGCTCATGAACTCCAAAAACAACTCCTTATATTTATACTTGCTACCACGTCCCATAAGTACAGCCACATAACCTAAAAAAGCTAATGCCTCCTACCCAACAAAGTCATCAGCTATCATTGTCTGCATACAAAAATAATTAGGCACACAAATCAATTACTCGCTCTAACGCAAACACTAATATCACGCAATTGCTTGTGCAGGCCCACATCTCCATCCACCTGAAGACGACTCCTACTACAACCATAAGTCCATGCTAATACTTAATCAACCGATCAGTTATTTACACATACAACTCTTTACTAATTTGTGGTTATGAAACTTGTGTCTCTGCGAACAATGCTCCACCACAGCTGCTCCAAAGCGCAACTCCGAAGCTGATGAATCCAGTTAGGAAACAAACAGCGCCAGCGGCTGCCTCTGAAGACAAGCGCACACGCCAAAACAGCTACTCCAACAGAGTCTGTTAGCCCAGAAGTTTATCAACTACCACCTCTAATTATTGTAGTTTTTATATAGCCCATATGTACTGTGATAGCAGCAAATACTCTTGTAGTATAGATACCTTTTAACCTTCGATGTACTAATGGACCGCCATCCTATATCCATATTTAGACTTCTATCTCACACAAATACACTAACTTTAGATCCCTGCAATTGGTTGCCGCGACACCTCACGGGCGTGCGAATGCGCGCGCCCTAGATACTAGTATGAATACAATTACAACCAATATGTGGCAGAATTAAAATTCTAGGGAAAGTTGGCTTTGGTACACTTGCCTGGCATGTACAGATGTTGTCATGGACTTTAATGTAAGAACAATGGTGTATATTTTGTGATTTGTTTCCTGTATGGAAATATACACAGAACTGCTAAAAGTTCACTAGTTTTGGAATAATGAATGAAAATAGAAATGGTCTCCACGTCCACGTGTATTGGACCATAAGTGTTGCGTAAGCTGTACTCCACTGCAGCCACAACCCCCGTCAATCGCATACGGAAACTAACTAGTTGCACCTTGGTGTTTCTCAGCGGCCGGCAGAACATTGTGACGGAAGTGGCAACGAGTGTGGCACATCCTCCCGGTGGCTTACACCACAATAATAAGATACTGCCGAACTACACTAGGGTCGAGGTGCATACCGTGAAGCTCGAATTCATGCAGTGGAGGATAGACTATGCAACTCTCGAGGGGTTGGTGTTACTCGGAGACATAATGAAGCAGTTCATCCTCTGGCACAAACGGGACATTATATTGACTGCTTCTTCGCCGCCTTCCCCTCTCTCAAATTTGGAGCGAGTTGTTGAGGACGGGGAGATATTTTCACCATCTCGTGACCACCACATTCCTGAGATACCATATTATTCCCCGCCTCCTAGCGAGAATGTGCCTAATAAGCCACAACCTTCTCTAGCTCGTACCGAGCAAGTGTATGATGAGATGCCATAGTCTTCTCAACAAGCGCAGCTGATACATGAACAATGAGTGCCTCCTAAAGAAGGTGATGCACAAGAAGATGAGGACGTGTCTGAATGGGAATTTCGAAAGAAGCATCCAATCATCATAAGGCCAATTTATGTTCCGATGAAAGACGTCTCATCGGTGCACAAGTGGTATGCCCATGATCAGTTCAAGCCTGAGAACCAAGTTAAAAAAGTCCCAACACGGGCTTCTGAGGAGGCCGGCACTAGCAAAGTCCACGAAACAGCAAAGAAGTATCCAAATGTTGATGCCATCAAATGGTCAAAGGATTGCCCAAAAACATATGA